>NW_010333865.1:52514-78496 GCF_000700745.2 Antrostomus carolinensis
GTTGGAACTGGATGAGCTTTAAGGTCCCTTCCAACCCAAACCATTCTGTGATTCTATGATAAAATGGCTGACCTTCTTAACATCGGGGTTTGGCAGAGTTACCTCAGCAGTGCCTTGGTGGGCTCTGCCCTGGTCAAGCCTTAGGAGGGGATGTGTCACTCCAAGGCATGCATGAAATTTGTCACCAACAAGTGGCAGGGAAGTGGTAGGGGAAACAGCCACCAAATTGTCCCCTGGCTCTGGTAAAGCCACTGGTGGGACAGCACTGGGCTGTGTGGGGAGTGGAGAGGTTCAGCCTCGCCTGCCTCGGAGCCTGCCCAAAGTGGGTTTGCTGCCTGTTCCCAGTGGCACATGGGGCTGCAGAAGGTGGAATTTAGTTTGGAGTGATACAAAAGGCGAAGTTACCTTGAGCGGAGATAACTGCACCAGTAGAAAGGCACCATGGAGTGCTAAAAGTGGCCTGACAGGCTACCCCTGCGTTTAGAAACTCCTGAGTAGAGAAATGGCCAACTATGACTAAACAGACAATTAATCTTAATAACAGATGCTTAATGAGAACCATATTTGGAGATTCTATCAGCTCCCTTTCTGCATACAGTAAATCTCAAAATATTATTTCCTAGAACCTAAAAGTACTTGGTGGGGTTTTTTTGTATTTGAGCTGATTTCCTAACTGGTAGCGTTACCATGTAGGTGCTTGAGTGATACCTTTTAATAGTGCTTCTGTTCTCTGCTTTTGCCTCTCCTCCTAATAGTTTCTCTGGTAATGAAACTTTGGTCAGTAGGGTAAAAAAAGTTGGATTTGATTTCTGGTGACAGTGCAGTTTCTGAAATAAACTTTTGCATATGTATAGATCCATAAAACATTTGCAATGCTGGAATGACAGGCATTCATATATAGCGTTGGTGTTTCAGCCTAATTAAAATGATAGGAGAATACAAAGGAAGAAAAACTAAATGATTGTGCTCCACTGGGGAGTTAAAAAAGGGGATATTGAGTTGGAATCCAGTCAGCTGGAAGTGCTAAGTTTGAGTTGTTATTTATTATCAGAATGAAGATAAATGAAATCACCAGTCGTTAGCTCACGATGTGCAAAGAACTCTGAAATGTCTTTGCACACACAGCAAGCTCCCAAGCAGTGGCTGCAGCAAGCACCGCTCAATGCAGCCTCTCTGCCTCCTTGCAGAGGGTAACAGGATGCACTGGCTTTGCTGCAGGGTTATCCACACTCAACTTAACCTTCTCTTTGGCTAATTTGATGTGTAAAGTTCTCCCACGCAGTGAAGCAAGCTGACAACAGCGTGGGATGAGTGGGTTACCGAGTAGAGTGCTTTGCTTAGAAGGTGGTGGCTGGTTGGTAGCCACGGTCCTGTGTGAGTTAGATAGTCAGTGTTCATATTGCCACTGAAGTCAGCACATAGGGGATAAATTTAAGCTGCAGCTCTAAACTTGCTAACACTTACCCTTTTGCAAGGCTGAGAAGGAAGTAAGGAACTGGAGATGTTTGAAACCACCCTGGCAAACTGAAAATAGGTTCTTGGGTGATAAGCCTCCCTCTTTTAGACCTAAGAGGTAGCAAGGGCCAGCAGGCATCTACTTTCCTTGTTCTTTTAAGCTAGCTAGCAGGAGGATCCACCCCATGAAGTAAATAATTAGGAGGGCTTGTGCAAAGTACTATTACCTTACTAGTACAGATCACCAAGGGTAAATCTTGCTTGACAAACCTGATGGCTTTCTGTGACAACGTAACCTGCTCAGTTGATGTGGTGTGAGCAGTGGACATTGTCTACCTGGATTTCTCCAAGGCTTTCGATACGATTCCCCACAGCCTCCTTCAGCAGAAACACGTTACAGTCCAGATACGTGGTCCATGCTGTGTGTAGGCTGCCAGGCCACCACCCAGAGGATGGTGACAAATTTATCCTCTTCAAACTGATAATCTGTCACAAGTGGGGTCCCCCAGGGATTGATATTGAGCCCAATGCTGTTTAATATCTTCATAAGTGATCAAGATGATGGGACCAAGTGTACCCTGATGAAGTTTGCTGATGATACGAAACTGAGTGGGGAAGTGGACACTTTGGAAGGGAGAGCCACCCTGCAGGAAGACCTGGATAGGCTGGAAAAGTGGCCTAACAAGAATCTTATGAAGTTCAACAAAGACAAATGTAAGATTTTGCACCTGGGCAAACATAATCCAGGAGTGCAGCACAGGATGGGATCTACCCAGCTGGAGAGCAACTCTGTGGAAATGGATCTGGGTGTCCTGGTGGACAACAAGCTCAATATAAGTGAACAATGTGCTGCTGCTGAGGCAAAGAAAGCCAACAGGATGCTGGATTGCATCAACAAGGGCATCACTAGCACAGATAAGGAAGTCATTAGCCCACTCTACTCAGTGCTTGTCAGGCTACGCCTGGAACACTGTGTTCAGTTTTGATCCCTGCTGTGCAAAAAAGATGTGGACAGTCTGGAGAGGGTCCAGAGAAGGGCCATGAAGATGATCAAAGGATTGGGAAGCCTGCTGTATGAAGAAAAGCTGAGAGAATGGGTTTGTTCAGCCTCGAGAAAAGAAGGCTTAGGGAAGACCTCATCACTATGTTCCAGTATTTAAAGGGTTGCTACAAAGAAGGTGGAGACTCCATTTTACAAAGAATCACATGGAAGAGACAGGTAATGGGTACAAGTTACTCTTGGGGTGATTTCAATCAGATACAAGGGGAAAATTTTTCACAATGAGATCAATCAACCATTGGAATAATCTCCCCAGGGAAGTGGTGGATTCCCCAACACTGGACACTTTTAAGATTCAGCTGGACCAGGTGCTGGGTCATCTTGTTTAGGCCGTGATTTTACCAAGAAAGGTCAGACCAGATGATCCTTCAGGTCCCTTCCAACCTGGTATTCTGTGATTCTGTGATTATACTTTAGAAGGAGAAGTGATCTATGGTCTAGTAATTCCCATTCATGTTTGATTTCCTCATCTCTGAAGGGCCTGGGGGTTGGTGTAGCAGACATGTAGAATAAAATGTAGACATTTTATTCCTTTTTCCCTTTCCTTTCTCTCCTTTTCCCTCTAGCAGAAAATGACTTGCTAATCCTGGGAAGAAACTACCCACTTGTGTTTCTGTTGAGGCAACTCTGGCCACCGAGTGCTTGACTTCTCATAGGGAGACAAGAGCGTTGTTTTATTTGAGTCATCACCGATTCACTCACAACTGACTACTTAAAATAAATATCTTGGGCTATTTAACCAATGTTTTTGTGTTCACTGAGGCTCCTACGGTTGCCTTTCCATCGTGGATATTGTTGCACTAACCTGTTCAAGTGCTTTGTATATCCGAATCCTCTGCTTGGTCAGACATAAGAATCCACAGACTGAGACAGAAGAAAGGTTAATCTGGGTAAGTGGCTTGTCTCCAGCAGTGCCTATAAGGAGATTTAATTTAATATTCCTCCTAATACAATGTATAAAGTTTTACCACTGTTTTTTCAGAAGAGACTAATTGATGCTGAGGCCAGGTCGATGCTAGTTAAAAAAATATAGTAGAAATGTCAATGATAAAGCCTGGTGGATGACAGGTTGACTTAATCCCTGCAGCATTGTGTAGAGCCCTGTCACACAGTTACAAGAAGCCAGAGGGACCAAGGAGTTTTAGCTTTTTAGAAGTGTCACAGGTTTTGCTCTGGGCCTCTGGGAGGGCACAGTGGAAGAAGGCAGAGGAGAGAAGATCAGTGCCCTCTCAGGCAGCAGAAGCTACAGAGTGTGTCTTTGGGATGTAGAGGGGGACTGACTTAATTTGGGAGAAGTAGAAGTGCCTGAGATGTTGAGGCAGCTGAGAGCTACTCCCCCTCTACTCTGCCCTGGTGAGGCCACATCTGGAATATTGTGTCCAGTTCTGGTCCCCACAGTTCAGGAAGGACAGGGAACTGCTGAAGAGTGTCCAGCACAGAGCCACCAAGATGATTAAGGGAGTGGAGCATCTCCCTTATGAGGAAAGGCTGAGGGAGCTGGGTCTCTTTAGCTTGGAGAAGAGGAGACTGAGGGGAGACCTAATTAATGTTTACAAATATGTTAAGGGCGAATGTCATGAGGATGGAGCCAGGCTCTTCTCGGTGATGCCCAATGGTAGGACAGGGGGCAATGGGTGTGAGCTGGAACACAGGAGGTTCTGCTTAAACATGAGAAGAAACGTCTTTACGGTGAGGGTGACAGAGCACTGGAACAGGCTGCCCAGGGAGGCTGTGGAGTCTCCTCCAAGATCCGCCTGGACACCTTCCTGTGTGATCTCGTTTAGGTTCCTGCTCTGGCAGGGGGATTGGACTAGATGATCTTTTGAGGTCCCTTCCAATCCCCAACATTCTGTGATTCTGTGAGTAATTTGCTATTTACTAAAAGCTTAATCATGCATTTGGGGTATTTTTTGGTATATTTACTCCACTACTGCTAGTCTGTGCTTTTAAGTAAACACACTCTCTTAACCTTTGTTTTCTCTTGCTGCTAAGGCTGGTTCTGAGTGATGTGGTACATGTTCACTGTACAGCGGGGGGTCATTTAACAAGGATAATGGGATGCTCACAGTAAGCACCAGCTCTCCAATGAGCTACTGCAGGGTAGCCAGAGCATGGCAGTGTTTGCCACTGCAGCACCTTCTTGGGCCACTTACAGGCATGACTTCCAAAAAAACTAGGAGAGGAAGAAATGTCTTCCAGTGACTAGCAATAAATGAGAAAGCTCTGGCATATGGCAGGCTTTGAAAAGCACTGGTGGTTTTAAGGACAGAATGTGACCTACAGATGTTGGGCTTGCGTTAAACAGCTACAACTGAAAACTTGAACAAACATGACAAGTTCTGGAAGTTTGCATCCTGTGAGCAGAGCATTGCCTCACGTTGAAGGAAAAGTCCTAGCAGATATGCCAGTCGCAAAAGGAACAGGCTGAAAACTTCTGTCTGAATTTTCTTGAGTTTAACTGTGGATGGTGGAGGGGGCCTACAAGAAAGCTGGGGAAGGACTTTTCATAAGGGCAATTAATGACAGAACAAGGGGAAATGGGTTTAAGCTGAAAGAGGGGAGGTTTAGATTAGATATTAGGAAGAAGTTTTTCACTGTGAGGGTGGTCAGATACTGGAACAGGTTGCCCAGGGAAGTTGTGGATGCCCCCTCCCTGGAAGTGTTGAAGGCCAGGTTGGATGAGGCTTTGAGCAACCTGGTCTAGTGGAAGGTGTCCCTGCTGATGGCAGGGGGATTGGAACTGGATGATCTTTAAGGTCCCTTCCAACCCAAACCATTCTATGATTGTTTGTAGCTATTAAAAATGATATCAATGTTTTTGTGTCACTTTAGCGATAGCGCTAATGAAGAAGAATTTTAGGAAGTGGGGAAAAGTCCATATGACTTCAACTACAGCTATATCCCTGGACTGGTAACACCTTCTCTGGAGAAAACGGGCATGTGGCCAACCAAGCTTAAGTATGAGCTCACCTTCCACTGGGACTGCCCGTCCTGCTTTCTTGAAAAGCATCTGTATGCAGGGCTTATTTGCAGTGCTCTTTCCTTTTTTTTGTGGTTTGTCCTGTTGGAGACAGAAGAGGAAGCTTGATCTGGCTTCACACCTTATCCTTTCTCCCCACATGAAGGCTGGCAAAGAGCCAGCAGGAGAACAGCAAAATACATTTCATCCCGGAACACTTCATCTCTGCGCCTTTTCCCAGGGAGCGTGGCTTTTCCCTTTTCTTGTACGGTATTTTTGTGGTACGTTGTCCATTAATCTGATATCCTTGAGAACTGTCAAAAATAGAACACTCATGTGAGTTGCAGGATTTATTTACCTTCCCCTAAAACACGGAAAATTCTCAAAACACAGGAAATGTATTAGAAGAACAAATCGTTATACTGAAAATCTGGTAAAAGAATGGTTACTTTTTTCCCTGCTGCTCTTCCTGCAATACAGACTGTCAGGAGCAATAGCAGAGATGTATTTAGCCAAGCATGGAAAAAACAGAGCACAAATGTGCTCATCTTTCTCTGTTGGTAGAAAGCACAATTTCTGCGTAATTTGCAGTAGTGGAAAGGGAATTGATGGATGCCCTGAGCTATGTACTGAGCTGGAGGGGAGGCAGAACGGGCAGGAGGTGAACAGGCAGAAGCACATTTCCTTGGGAATCTGAACAGGATTTGACAGAAGTAGTAGTGAAGCAGTTAGAGAAGTGGCTTCTTGTGTTCTCAGGCAGGAATTCCCTCCCCAGACACAGATATTTGAAAACTTTGTTGGCTATAAGAGCTTGACAGTCTCTCACTGGTGTCATGAGAATAGGAGAACCTAAAGACACCAACCCCCGGTAGGAATACGTGAGTTGGAGTAAAATGAAAGTTGATTGCACCTTGGAGTGAAATAAACTACTGTGAGAGACAGGCAGCGTTAGTGGTGATTTCATGCCAGGTGAAGCCAGCAGTGCCTGGGAAGCATGAGAACAGGATATTTCCAGACCAGAAAGATTTCTGATAAACACTGGGTGATAAGTGTTTCCCTCCTGCCTGACACTGCTCTCGCTGTAGCAACGCTGTAGGGTGGTTTGCATTCTCAGGCAGGATTGGCCTGAGACCTAAGATTTGCTCTGGGGCTCTGAATTTCCTAAATCTAGAATTCTCCCTGTCTTGGCAAATGTCCTTTGACTGTGGTAGTATTTCCTTCTGCGTGATGCACAGGTCAGTGCAGATGGGGTGTACATGACACTGTTAGCCGGGTCTCAGAGGCTCGCCAGATCCTCAACGGTGCTTCGGAGTGGGCCCCAGACAGTTCATAAACAATGGCTTTGCCTGCATATGGGAGAGCTGCTTGACAACTTATTTAATTACTGGGTGGAAAAAAAGTTTAAACATTAAGAACCAAACCATGTGTCATGTTTAGGAAAGAAATTAGTCTGAGGGAATCGCGTTGTTATTGTCCAACATGTATGTAGAACTGGCCATGCTAAGAAGTCATAGAGAATTTTCTCCTCTGTGGTGTTTCCTCCCAGTTTTACTGTGGCTCGTTTACACTAAAACTTGCAATAAAAAGTTAGATATGCTTGATGCTGCGGTGTACTCAAGTTAGCTTTGATATCTAGCTGTGGCAACACAGACCATTGCATGAGCTAATTTACACTGTAGACTTAACCATGGACAAGGTACTTCCTTAGTGAGGGAGCAGATACTGGTATTGTCTGCAGATGACCCTGTGGAGAGAGCATTTTCCTTTGTGAAAGGAAACCTGGGCAACCGACAGCTGTTCACTTTGCCGGCAGCTGTGCTGGTTTAGATGTTACTGTCCCCAGATGTTCGATATTCCCATCTTGCGTACGTTCCTGACTCCTGAGCTCTGCCAGTGGAAGGGAGCCAGGAAGCACTTGCTAAACGGCCTTCAGGCAAAGTCAACTGCATAAGTACAAGCAGCTGATATAGGTGGCTTGAGATAACCTGCCTTTGCTTGAAGCTTGTGCAACCCTTCTCCTTGGCAAACCTCTGAGTATGGGATAGCCTGCAGCTGGTAATGCTTAGATCTGGAAGGCAACCATTATCTGATGGTCTTGGAGTCACAACTGCTGCCCTTATTCATGCTTACCCCTTCCCTTGTGTTGGTCAGGAATGAGGTAAATGTTGTTTTAAACCATCTTTATGGCTCTTACATTTTTGAATTGCTGGAGGCTGTATTCAGGTAACGGATCTCACTCAGGTCTTCTCTGACTCATTCCCTATTTCTTAAAGCTCTGTAAGATTAAAATCAGGTTCTTGTTTGTTCCTTACTTTCAGCACTCAAAGCAAACCTGGCTTGGAAACCCTGAGCTGGCCCAGCACTGAGTGTGGAGGACCTTTTTGTAGTGATGGGGCCATGGAGGGGCTGGTGTTGCTTACACTGTTTGACCCCGTGAATTCTACACCTGAGTGATGCGTGATCCAAACTCACCCACGCTCAGCCTCCTCTTGAGCAAAGTGGGTAGCTGTCTTCTGGAAAAGATTGGGCAAAAGGTTACCAGATTCTGGTTCCTTGCCATTGGAGTTTCCCAGCACAAATCTCCTGCCTACAGGGAAAGTATTTTTCAAATTAAACCTCCAGATTTCAGCCACCTCCATGAAGCTGTGTAGCCATCTCCCTCCTGAGGAACAGGCGCTGAGTGGAAGGAAACAGAGGTCTGGTGTGGCGTCACGGTGGGAGGACTCGGCTGGGACTGGCTCTCAGAGCTCGGTTCTCAACCGTCCTTTTGCTGGGCTGCAAGACAGGCTGCTGCCGCGGGTCACCCAAGCTCGCTGCTGAACAGGGTCACAGGGCCTGTAGTGCAATTGCATGGGAGGAGGACAAACCAGGCGAGGGGGATTGGATCTGTGAGATGAGATAAAATTGGCAATTTACAGAAGAAAAATATTTCTGTGAAAAACACAAATCCCTGAAGATGGAGAGGGGAAGAGGAGAGAATCACAGCCATGCAGTCCTGGTAGGAGTCATGTTGTCCTGACAGATCTCAGCTTGTGATGTCCACTGAGGGCTAGCGCAGCCTGTGTTCCTGCTCGGGTGGTTGTTCTTTACCAGCAGGTGTGACCTGTGTGAGCTTTGCATTGCACCCATGTTTCTGTGAGCTGCGCTCTTGGGGCTATGTATGAGAGGCAGAATTTCTCCTTCCAGGTTTGTAGTGGTGAGGGCCTTTGGATTTCCAAGAGGGATCTGAGAAATGGAAGGCTTCATTAGAAACTCTCTTTTCAACTAAGAGAAAAGCAGCAAGGATAAATTGGAGAGGAATTTTCACCAGTGCCAGTGATTCCTAACAAGGAAGTGCCACACGGGCTGTTCAGCAACAAATTCCGACAGTCTGTCTCAATTCAACTTTCTTAATTTTTAAATTTCAACTCCAAATAAACAGTATTTATGAAAGAGTTTACTCAGGGTTTTCCATCCTTTCCATTCCATTTATTTCATTTCCATCTGATGAAATGCTCCATTGAAAAGAATTATTTTTTAAACACTCTTGGTGGATTAGAAACATAGTGAAGTGGAAGTTGCAGATTTCTTTTTGAGCATTACTGGCAGAAGCATGAAAAGGGAGGAACTGCTGTTTTTTCCTCTGAAATTTCACAAGTGAAATGTTGCTTTAAAAATGTTAACTGTTGATTTGATGGTGCTCTTGAGTCTTCTGATTTTTGATGGAGAGGGGCTTTAGTAATTCTTTTCGATGTATACTGCAGGCAAAATTTTTTCCTTATTTTGCTGGCTGCATTTAAAAATAGCTGGAAATATTGGATTTCTGTTTCATTATATGTCACTCTAAAACCACTCTGAAACCCTGTTTGTAATTAAAAAGTTTCACTCTGGGGGAAAGAAGAGTGCTTTTTCTCTTTTAATGAATTTGCAAATAGGACAAATGCATAGTGCAATCTGCAAAGCATTTACAGCAAAATAGAAGAATCCCTGTTTATGAGTGTCTGACAGCTGTACAGTTTTTTTTTCCTCCCTCCATTTCTTTCACTCTTTTAGAAACAAAGAATGAATAATTACTTCGGAAAAAGAATCTGTTAAAATCTGTGTCAAAGTCAGCTTTGGTATAAGGAGCTGCTATTTCATTGTGTTCCAGTTGCCTTTACTACAGTGGCATTACCTTATGTTGTGTGTGAATTTGGCCATAAAACCTTACCTGAGTACTCTGGGAAGCTCCTGGATCTTTCTTGAGCAATCCTTGCATTAGGAAATATCCTGTCCGTGGTCTCCCTTACACAGAGTCCATTGTATCTATGTAAGAGTTCTGGTTCTTTTGAAAATCTGAGGGTTTTTTTGAGCTTTGCACTAAAGCTGGAAAGAAAAGAAGCAAAAAGAGACATAATTCAGACCTGTCTTGACTTAATGAGAGGATTATGGAATAGACTGATTCCTTTAGGATTTGCCAGAAAAAAAAGGGGGGGAAAAAAAAGCTACAGGAAAAAAAGAAAACCAAATAATACAGCTTCTATCAAGTTAGCTGTGCACATAAAAATTACACATGCGGAGTCCAGAGTTTGCCTCGGATACAGTAGTTGCCTCATACTCTAGAGTGATAACGTGACTGATCATCCTTCCTTGCTTCCTCTTAGAAAGAGGGGGAGAAGAAGAAAAAGAGAGAGTAGTAATAGATCTTCTGTTGCTAACACTGATACGCGATCTAAAGGGATTTGAGCCAACTTGGAGAACTCTTTGAAACCAGCAGTAAAATTAATTAAGAAAGTTTGAGAGGGCTACGGATGGAAGGGATAATACGGAGAAGATTTCATTCAGCTTTGAAGAGGAGCCCTTCCTAAGCAAGTGTTTCGCATTTAGGAAGAGGTCTGGGAGGAGAATGAAGTTGCAAAATAATCCCTTTTTCCTTACATTTATTTTGCTTACTCCAGATTGTTTAAAACAGAAGTGAGTTGAGGGGGCACTTCTCAAACACACACACAAATTGTAGCGTTGTTATCTAGAGTGTGATGCATTTTCTTCTGTGTCTTCACTTAAAAGACAATCCTCTTGCTTCTCTAACATGCACTTCCCTAAATGTTATGGGAAGAGTCGGCAGCAGTTTGAAGGATGCACCCAGTAGGAATTTATCTTCATCCCTATTTTTCTTCTTCTATTTCATGTATGTCTGAGGAAGAAACCGTGTCATGCCTGTGCCAAATCAAGAGCCCTATGCTGCCTCTCCTCGGACACCTCCCTTGCTAATGCCGCCTGGAGAACGGCTGGCACATGGAATTTGGTGGCCATCCTCAACTCCTGAAAATATTGGCCAAACTTCCCTTCCCTGAAAAGCAGAGTAGACTTCTAAGTAGATTTAGTTTGTTTTTGCCCTTTGCATAAGTCCTAATTAGTGCTGAGAAAGACAGTTTGCACTTGCAGATTACCATCTGGACAACCTTATTGCATGATTTTTACAGAGGCCTTGGGAGAAATGGAAGTCTTGAAGTCAAAAAGAACCTTTTTATCTAATTTTCTCAAAATACAATGTTTTGCAAATCCTAACCAGGACTTACAAGTGCACAGGATTTGGCAGAGTTATGCTTACACTTGCAAAAAAATTCAAACCTATCTTTTTCTGCAATCTGAAAATGCATGAGAGAAAAAACACTTTCTCCTAAATAAATAATGAAATTATTTTGAAAATAAAGTCCCCGTAGAGGCTTTGAACTGCAAACAAAATGCTGTTGCCAGTCAGACTCCCCTGCTGTTACTGGAAAAAATAACAGCTTAATGTCAGTCAAAATATTTATTTTTTTTTTAATTAAATGCTTGATTGATCCTAAAAATTAGGAGTTCAAGAATATTAAGAATAACAGAAGTGCTTGTCACCCATAGAAAAAAGAGAAAATGGAAAGCCCTTAGCAAAGGCTACTCTAATATCAATTTAACTTGGCCACAGAATTGCAGAGAGCTCATGCAGGCTCACTTGGCAACACTTTCCTTCTTGGGTCCTCTGTTTCTATCATCCATTGCTATTTTTAGCCCCATCTGTACAAATACGTTTTTGCCAAGAAGCACAGGCAGCATAAATTGCAGAAAGCATATAAGCAAACAAAGAAATCTCAAAGCTTACAGAACAGTTATGGTTGCAGTTTTCTTAAGCCGCTTCCCATTTGTTCCCTGGCTTTGTGTTACCTAATTTAGAACATAAAGCTGCTCGTGCAAGACTTGGTCTTTTGGCTTTTTTATTTATCCTTAAAGCCCCCAGCATGTTGTTTGTACCTGTGTCAGTACTTTACTTACAGAAAAGGATCTGTGTTGCCACACTCCAAGAACAACTGGGGAAATTTTGTCAAGTCATTTAGCAACAGCGCTTCCTACAAGCACCTGTAATGTATGTTGGCAGCTTCAAGTTCTCAGCTGATGGTTTTCCCTTTCTGAGATGAATTACCTAGGTACAGTGCCATACTAAAAGGTCAGTGTGGCCTGCAGGCAAGCCAGGAGCAATGTCTCATCTCTGGCCAGCTCAGAGTGTTGAAATAAGGAGATTTGTCAGCACCTTTGTGTGCAGCCATGCTGGAGAGATCTTACTGTTACTAGAATGCCTCGGGTAACATCCTGAGCATAGTCTGAAGTGAAGACATCACACGGCTACCATCTGGGGTAGGACAGCTTTTGGTTATTCAACACAGGCATTTTTGTGCTGTTCAGTACTGCTGCTGGCTGTTGTGCCAGGAAGGTGTTGGGTCTCCAGTGGTGAATCCTTTATCGTGTCTGCCAGTGCTATGGGAATGTCTTAGATAGTCACTGGGTCTCCAATGGTGTGGGCTAGTGACATGTATGCAATTTTTGCTCAGAGGGACTTCTTAACTGGTTTGGTCCATTCTTACAGCTCTAATTTGCTCCAACTAATTGGAAGATGGTTTGTCTTGGATTGCTGATGGTTAGCAGCCACCTCCTAACTACCATTTATTCATATGTCTGTGCGTGGTTTGATTGTGTGTAATTATCCTTGAGCAATGTTTTCTTTTGGGATGTGTTTCTCTGGGAGGCAACGTGAGTACCACAGAGTTCCTCTGTGACGTAAGGTGAAGGTGTAGGAGGTGTTGTTTGTGTGTCTGTAGTGAGTGAGATACAGGGCTTCATCTGCTATATCTACTAACAGTATTATGTACGTGATTACAGAATCACAGAATGTTGGGGATTGGAAGGGACCTCAAAAGATCATCTAGTCCAATCCCCCTGCCAGAGCAGGAACCTAAATGAGATCACACAGGAAGGCATCCAGGCGGGTTTTGAATGTCTCCAGAGAAGGAGACTCCACAGCCTCCCTGGGCAGCCTGTTCCAGGGCTCCGTCACCCTCACTGTAAAGGAGTTTTTTCTCAAGTTTAAGCGGAACCTCCTGTGTTCCAGCTTACACCCATTGCCCCTTGTCCTACCACTGGGCATCACTGAGAAGAGCCTGGCTCCATCCTCATGACATTTGCCCTTAACATATTTGTAAACATTAATGAGGTCTCCCCTCAGTCTCCTCTTCTCCAAGCTAAAGAGCCCCAGCTCCCTCAGCCTTTCCTCATAAGGGAGATGCTCCACTCCCTTAACACAACAATGACTGTACTAAATACATGCAAATGAATTTTTGTGTGAGCTAGAAAGCTGGACTCCTTGAATTCGGTAGCAAATTTTGCTTTGTGGGGTTTTTTTCTCTCTTTCCAGTAACCCCAGGAACTACATACAGTACTTTTGTATGGCATCTTGTAACTTTAGCAAATACTGGTTCACAGAAACAGAGCAGTCAGGTGGAAAATTCCTGCAGGGGCAGTGCAAGCCTTCCTCATTCCATGAGGAGCAGGCCGTGGAAACCAGCCACACTCTATGTCTAATCAGACATAACACGTGTAGCACTGGTGACATGCTGTATAAAACTGTCAGGCCTCAGGACTAGTAATTTACACCCGTGTTTTTAGATTCTCTATAAGAAAAAAGAAATTCTCTTTGTGGATGAAAAATGATGTGTGAATCTGTAAGGCTAGGCTGAAAAGAAGCAGATGCTGACATTTCTAGAGTTAATATTTTTGCCTTAAAAACACATCTGTCATCAGCCTCCACTTACAAGAGTGGAGGAGCACTTATCTAAATAAACATGGCAGCTGTTTTATATGATGAGCCTGTTTTTTAAATAGTAAAAAATACTGTATAATTTTGAAAGGTATAGCTCCTTTAGCATTAATTTACAAGAAAAGGTTGAAGTGTATAGCTGTTCTCTGCTTTAGAATAATTTCAAATGTCACTTTCTCACATGATCTGAAAACCTTCCTGCAAGACCAGCACAAGTAGAGGGAAGGTTAATGACTGGAAGTGCACGCAGCTGAGAACACTGCAAATGCAGAAAAATTGCTGAGCAGTGTTCTGGATTTTAATCTCAGGAGCATGTTAAAAAATGAAGCATAGGGGAAAAAAAACCTAGAATTTTTTGAGAAGTAAATTATCAAAGTTCTCTGCTTGTGGGATGAGGGTTGCAATATAAATAATTCACATTTTTTCAAATGTCTTTGCTCTGGTACTTAATTTCTTTCCAGTAGTTCAACAAGTCCTACACATAAAAATGTATGATTCTGTTTCCTATGGGAATCTTTAGTGAGTCACTTTACACTGATTTTAAGATCATTTTACATCATTAGACAGGTACAAAGGAGACTTAAGGGGGCCAAGGAGAGACCTACACTTGCATCCAAAACCAAATTTTGCTTGCTTATTATCTCTCTCAGGGACTACTAATGGCTTTTGATGATGTGACAGTAAGCCAAATATGAGAATTCATTGTAATTTGCATTTCCAATTGTGTGTGGTGTGATCCCCATTCTTAGTATGATGTAAGTATTTTCTGAAATGTAAAATGCAGGAAGATCTTCCTGTGTAAGAAGTGCTCGAATTTGAAAAATTCCTCCTTTAGGGTATGTGTCCTCTTTATTAGGCTCTAGAAACATAATCTTTCTAGAAAACCTAGTGTTTTCATATGGATCTTTTTATTTTTGACTGCTTGATGGTGTTGCTTTATCAAGAAGACGACGGAGCGCCTTCGTCTCGGGCCGCACCTCTGTTCTGAAGTGCTTTGGTTAGCACGATGTTATTGGAAAGGTAGATACAAGTATTTCCCGCTCCTCTGGCAATCTTTTTGAATGAAGTTGACTGTGTGCTGTGGCCTGAACGTGGCTTATGTATATGGCCTTGCAAAGTATTTAGATACAAGACTATCCAGTTTGTGAATGTCATGTGAGCTTGGCTTGGAGATAAGCACCAAGCTGGTTGACTCGCTGTAACGGTGCTGATCCAGAACTAGAACAGCAACAGGCCTTTAGGCAGGTGCCTGAAGAGCTGGTCTGGCCAAAATATAGCCAGCCTTGGTGTGCTATAGGTGCCTAAATGGTTAAATCCGTATTTCTGTAGGTTCTACATCATGCCTAAGCTGTCCCTGAGGAACCTAACCATCTTTATAGATCTGGGAATCAGCCTTTTACAGATGCATTGCTGCCCGTTAGGAACCAGTAATTAGCAACAGGATCCCACCCATAAATTAACAGCAGTAGCTGGATATGAACTTTATTGGGAAAATTTGGAAGAAAAGACAGAGGAGACCTGGGTGTATGTCATGGTCCATGCAGGGGTGTGAAGGAGGAACAGTCTTAGGGTTTCATCCACCTTCTCCCCAGATGGTTTGCAAGCTAGGAAGGAGGGGAAAAAATGGTTATTCTCCTATCCGTCTTGTTAGCCAGGACTGGGAAATGTCAGAATTTGCTGCTGATGCTTCTGTAAGTTATTACCCCTGGAGGAAGGAGGAAGCGATAGAGGAACTGTGTCTTGTAAATGATTCCTAATCAAAGTGCTTCCCAAGGCTATTCCTGGAGAACTGCAGATTCCTCAGCACTCCCTGCTCAGGCTTGTGCTTAAGAATAAATTGTGTTACTTCCCCTTGATCACAAGCCAGCGTGTGCCCTACCCTGGAGTAAAGCCAAGCTGTATCTCTGGGGAGGGACAGCTCTAGGTACTACAAAGTGGTGGAGTTGTGCACTGTGGTGTTACTATAGAGAAGTACTGCTGGCCTACAGTCAGTCTAATCCTACACCAGTTCAGTTGACTGAAGCTGCCCCTGTGACTGTTTGACTGTAGGAACAGTTTTGTAATGTATTGGTTTCATAAAGGTAGCCTAGTTTTCTTAAAACTTTGTTTCTGAGAAATTCTCTGCCTGAGCTGCAGTTTAGCACTTTCTCTTGCTGAAGTCTGCGTACCGCTTTAAAGTGTATTTTTAACTCTTTGCTAAGTGCTTAGGACAAACGGGATCTCCTGTTAATAAAAACTTTTGATGGATGCATTAAGGAAGCAGTGTGTACGTAATCCTATATTTCCTGAGGTTACCTCAGCAGTATACATGGAGCATAACATTTAAGGAGGGGACGTGCATGTACAGAGATCTTGTGAAAAGCTGGAAGTAGCATCCTTACTACTACTACAACAGTATGATTTATTTTACCACGGATGTTCTACAGATATCAATGTGCTTTATCAACAAACCTTCAGGCAAGGGCATCCATAAATTGTAGAAACAGCCAGTAAATTACTAAGTCTCAACCTCTCCAATACCTCATTGCCCTGAATCACTGGAGGAGATTTGTTCTCTTTGCTTGTGAATGGAACAGTGACTTGGTGTGGGCTATTCTGGCAAGTTTTTACCTAGTAACGACTTTTCCAAATTCAGGTGTGTAGGCACCTTCTTCTAAACTGTGTGCTTTTTTTCTCTTCCAAGAACAACCCTAGCTGGTTTTATTCATCACCTTGTCTATACATTTGCACCTCCAAAAAATGAAGCTTCAAACCATGTGATGGAATGAATTTCATATTGTCTACAATAAAGTAGAAATTATTTTGTATCTAAGTGCCAGATGTCAGAATTTGGGCATTTGGAGATTTAATTCACTGGAGTTCTGCAATTTGTCCTGCAGATAACTTAAGGCGAATTATTTAAAACTAATGCTCTAAGGCAAAACTGTGTGGATACATCTGTAGAGTTTCTTGTCGTGACCGAGTATTTTAAAGAATGATGATGAAGTGAGAGTCAGAATTGTCACCTTTCTCAGGACCACAATGGTGCTAGTATTCTGTGTGTGTGCAAGAAACACACTGGGGACACGGGAGGGATTTAATAACCGCATATCTCTGCGAAGGGATTGTTCAGGAGGAAAAGCTGTTCTGGAAATGGAGGCCAGTACTGTGCTGTAATGTGGGAATTGGAAGTGGGGGTGAAGGTAGTTGCCGATAGCTGCGAAAGCATGGGGTTTGTAGGAGTACTGTTGACTGTATGCTTGTAAGATAGCATCACAAAGTTTAAGCTGCAAAGAAAAATGAAAAAAAAAAAGGAAAAGCTTTGTGCAAGTTTATCTTATGAAAAAAAACCAAGTGCTATTTATATAAACACATTGTGGCAGTGACTATCATTTTGCAAGCGTCGGGTTAGGACTTTGAAACGTTATGCAAATGCACTGGTGGTGTATACACAACTGTACACCCACTGGACTGTGCTCCATGTGTTCTTGATGCCAATGAAAACAAAGCAGCCTCCAACTGATTCAGGGGAAAAGTCATGGCTGCAAGAAGCCAGGACCTGCTTTACAGAGCTACTGCTCTGCTTCTAATAACTGAAAGTTAGGAAAGTCCCTTGGATTTAACACTAACTTGCTTATTATCTGGGATGGGACATGAATAAGCTGAAGAAGGTTGTTAGTGGTTTTTAATAGGTTTTCTGGCCACAGACAGTTTCCAACACAACATGTTTTATTGCAATTTTTCATAGAAACAGTTCTTTTTAGAAGAGAAATAAATAATGATGTGGCTCACAGCAAGGCTTCCACAGCCACTGGAGACCTCTGGTGTAACAGCTAAATTAATCACGAATAGCTGAACTCTCTCCTGCAGTGGCATGCCAGAATTGTTTCCTTGCCAATGTCCTTGCTTCCCTTCTGCTGTCACCATGAAGCTGCTGCTCTTTACCCTCAGGGTGGAGGGCTCTACCCCTTTCTGCAGTGTGGGGCTGCCCTCCTGGCCCCATTCCTCCTTCTGCAGTTATGTTGGCTCATTTTTCACCATCACTCTGTGCAACTTCTGGGACTTTTTTTTCAAAATGCTGTCATCTAAACCAGACTGAAAATCAAAGGAAACACTCCCACTGATTTGTATGACCTTTGATGCAGTCCTTGCCTACATCCCGCCTTAAAATCCACTTCTTCCACCAGGTCTTTGTCTCCTAACCTCCAGCATTATAGAAAGGCATTGTGCTGTAGGGAGTGTTGTATGGCGCGAGATCCCTATCCCTGTTTCCCCTAGCAGCATTCAGAGAGATGACTTGGCGCTATGTATGTGTGCCCTGTGCAGCAGCTGGCAGGGAGATTAGAGGGGAAAGCACAGCCTATAGAAGGATGTCTGGTTTATAGGAAACACCAGGACATGTGTGGAGGGTACGTGCGGTGGTACCTGTGGTTGCAGCATTTCTGTTAAGTAGCTCTCTTGATAAAGAACTAGTTTTAATTTCAGAAGTCTGAAGCCTTTTGGTACTACTCCCCAGCATGGACTCTAGAAAGCACAGTGGTGGCCATCAGTTTGATGAGACCTGCAGGAAGGAAGAGTTTGATTAGTGAGTGTGTGAAATGGCAGCAAGTGATGGAGGTCATGAGAAAGGATTCAGACTAGAAGAAAAGCTGGATTTGAGGGTGCTGGCCAATCACCTCTAAGTTGAAAGCAAGAACTAACCTGCTAGGTAGAACTGAGCATTGTTGGTAATGTTGAGAAAATAAAGATAACTTTTTAGATACCCCGTTGCTGGGAAAAAAATTCTGAGAAGTGACACTCTGTTAGTGGGAATAGTGCCTGGGATAATTAAACAGCCTACAAAGGTGTTTGAGGTGCAGTGTGAATCCAGGCACCTCTGGACTGTAAAGAGATACTGTTAATTTTTTTGTAACTATCAACTAGCAGAAGAAGGAATAAGCACTTATATTACAGGGTTGAAAGCTCTGACTCTACATGTAACTTCAGAGATGTTAAAGAGTAGCTAATGAAAGACAGAATAATTTGTGGGACACATTATTTCTGCTTGCAGGAGAGATTTGTTGAGAGAAACACATCTACCCCTGGAAAAAAGCCTGAATTGTTGAACTGTTCAGGAGAAGGATCAATAAAATAACAGCTCCCAAAGCAGAAAAAGTATGTGGGCTCCAACTGAAAGCATCCAGCACTCAGGATAGTTGCAGGCCAGTCTGGAACACAGGCACAATGAATCTGTGTATGTACTAGGGGGGAAAAAAAAACCCAGAACCTAAAAACCAACCCAACAAAACAACAACAACAAACAAACAGAAAAAAACAGGAAGAAAAATGCCTCATCTCATGGGAGTGGTGCAGTAGGTGTGGGATACAGACCTGTCATGTCCCATTGCCCCTGCTAACCTAGGAACAGAGATATTGTTCCTGGAGCAGCAGAAGTAACAAAGCTCTGTTTCTAGAGATGTGTGGCCCCTGCTCCTTTAGCTGCCCTGGCTGCAATAATCTGAGCTCTCCTCCAGCACCTCTGTGACACGAGCACCAAGCAAAAGGCAGGAGGTCTGAGAGATGCTGCCTGAGCAGCTAGCTGCTTCCCAGTGCTGTGGGATGCTTTATGGTGTCCCTTCTGGGAAAGAAGCTGTGGGTTCTCTACTCTCTGCAGCAGTCTGGTTTTGACAAAACTTGTAGGAACTTAATGTCCTTAAGATCTTAATGCCATTTTGATTTTTGCTGTTTTATCTCTACATACCTTTTTTTCAGAGGAGTCCCTTGATCATTTGTGGCTGGAGCTGATCAGGGATTCACAAGCTCTACAGGTGTGTCTGGTTTGTGCCTGCATAAGCCTTCTTCCCTTAGAAAAATCTGCTTGAAAGGGAAAAAGTACACACCATGATTAAACCTTTCAAGGCTTCCAAGTGAAGAGGGGCTATTGACAACATCATTTTCAACAGAGCCAAGAGCTCAGTGTGTAAGCCCTGGAGGGGAGAGGGCTGCTGGCTGTTCAGCTGCTCAATTCTGCAGCTAGGCTGTTGGGTCAGCGAGCAATTTGATTTCAGCCAGATTGTGAAGCCAGATGCAATATAATCCCAGCAACACTTCTGCACAGTGGTGTTAGACTGGAGAAATATGACCGAGTGCTGGTTGTGCTGAGTCCCCCAGCTGAGAGCAGAGTGCTGTGTGACCTCCCCCGAGGAGCCCTGCTGCAGTTCCAGCAACTGTTAAATTTTAGGAGTGGTGTCTCTGCCCGTGCATACTTAAAGAAAGCTACTGTGCAACCCAAGATTTCACTTTCCAGCATGTTTCCTTTCACCCAAGGCAGTAAATACCCTGGTCCTCCACCTCTTCCTGCAGGAGAGTCAGTACAAATCATGTTTCAAAACTTGAAAGAACCAGGACCAGCAGCAGTCCGATTTCAAAGTGAAGAGCTATACCCCAGAACAGCACACTTCACCCTCTAGGAGGACACTGTGATATTTCAGCAAACACAGACAGCACACCGCTTCTCTCTGAAAACCAGAAAATTTCTTCATCTAAGCAACCCCTGGGAATGTGGCTCTCGAGAGGTAGAATAGATGGCAAACCTGGACTGGCTTGGCACTTCCACGAGTCACTGTGTACACATGGTATTTGGTTGATGGAAAGCATGACAGTATTTAGAGGTTTCATCCTACACTAAATTACTAACTAATGGCTAATTTAGTTAATTCCTCAGCAGCTGGATACAACCACATACAGATTAACTTCTGAAAGAGTGAGGCTTTTTTGGTTCCTGGTTTTAGGTCAAGACATTCTAACTTTGACACTTTGCAACTGCACTTGCAATTTGCTAGAAGCTCAGGGATGTGAATTTACATTAGTTGGAGACAACTAGTTGAACTTCATTATTAATGCAACTTGTTGATGACACAAATAGTACACCTAAATACCTGTATCATAAGGGTGAGCATGAAGGTACAGGAGATAGTCAAACTCTTACCTGCTAGCAACTGATGGAGTTCTTCAGGCTTCTCTTGGCTGTGTCAAGGACTGCCTTTGCATCAGGTTGAGAGAAAACAAAAGGAAATGATAGTTTAAGAATTGTTTCTTTACTTTATCTAAGAGTTTGCTATAGAAATTTATTCATAAGAATCTTTCAGTTAACCATTTCTAATCTGTATAGATTTTAGGTAATTTTAAAGACATTTAAGACAATATTTTATATCCACTCTCATCTGTGTGGTCTGGTACTAAAATGAAGGAGAGCTCTTTAGAGCATTTGATGCATATGCATTTCTTAGGACGCCACTTCAGACTGTCCCTAGGACCACTTTCTAAAGTTCTCCTATAACAGTGGTATCCCAGCAAAAAGGGTTTGAGATCTAGATCCAGAGTTTAAAACTCTAGCACACACAAGTATAAATACCTGTTGTTTTGAACTGAAGCTCTAGATCTCCTTATTCTGAATTTTATCCAATACTTTCTAAATAGGCAGTTTAAAAATCCTAGTCTAGACAATAGATTAGGCTTGCAGGGATGTGGGAAGCTCCGGCTTGTTTACCTGTCTGTTTGCTGAACTGATTGATGTGCTGTTTGCTTTTACACTGAGATCTGGTTTACTATTTTATGCCTTTCCTAAAAACTTCCTTCATCCCGTGACTCTTCCAGAGAACTCTCACTGTGCATGACATGGCTGTTTCAGGGACCCTCAAATACTGTGTAAGGGTAAAGTTACTCCCAGTGCCTGTCTGCTACGTACTGCACCAGCACTGTTATAAGAACCAGAGTGTCTTTCATCTGATTTGGGAAGAGAACATCTATTTTATTTCCAAATTAAAAGCACACTCTAAATATGGTATCCTCACACTTTTGTGCCTGGTCTACTGACATGGCATGTCAGGGACTGTACATCTGACTGCAAACCCAAGGTAGGGGTTTATAAGCATGTGATTCTAGGGGTGTTTTGAAGGCATGTGCATATTGCTGACCTGTTTTATGTATTTAGCACACGTTTGGGAGGTAGTGGAAGTCTTTCCTATCAAACAGTAGCTGATACATCAGACAGAGCTCCTGGTGACCACGAAGTGTATTTTCCAATTCACACAGAAAGCCTTATACAGATCAGAGAATGAGGCATAGTGAAATAGGAGTCCTGGTATGTCTTCATCTTTTTTTTTTTCCAGAATAGTAATAGTCATCATTATCTGAATCTCAAATCATAATGTCTATCTTTTCATCATCACATTTCAATTAATTGCTTTTATGCCATAGCTGTCACAAAAATGACAATGTCCCTTAATATGTTGATGGTGAGATAATCATACAGTTATGTGTTTGTTTGGCTTCTCCTGCCACTGGCATGGGGCAGACATGCTCAGTAGTGAACCTGTTGAACTTTCAAAGGTATTTTCCATGCTGGTGGCGTAAAATCTTTATTCATAGCTGGAGACAGCCAGGAACATCTGTCTTAGTTCTTACAGAAACCCCTGCTGAGGCTACAGTGTGTATCTGACCTTGCTCTAAATATCTGGAATATGTATCTTGGAGTTGAGAGAAATGTGATGTTGGTATTTCTTTATAACTTCTTTTTTCCCCTGTAAGGATAGCCTCACTGGTAGCAAATGAAACCTTTCACACTTCCAGAACGAAAGTTAAAAATGAAAGCCTACAATCCACTGTGGGCTGAATCCTAATGCCAGCACTTAGAAGAATTATTCTGCAAGATCGATGGAAATTTTACTTCTGTTGGAGGATTAGCAGAGTCTTTCAAGCACAAGGTGAACATAGGGCCAAACTAGAGAGGAATCTTTTTTAGATGATTTATAGCTTCACTAAAGCACAGAGATAAAGCCTGAAAGTGAAATGGAAAATGAGATGCCCACAAGAAACATGGTTCTTGATAATAATAAAGTTAACCTTTAACATTAAATAACATCTATATAAAATATTATTAAGTTTAGAAATGCTTCTTATCAGTAGCAAACAAATTGGGAGTATGGAAACCTCTGTCCTCCTGAGATCTCATGAGTGCTTTCAAAATCTGCTTATGACAAATGCAGCTTTGCTGTTGGTGGTCACTGTTCTCACTCTCATGGTAGATGAAATCCAAGGCTGTTGGAGATTAATTGCAGCAGGGTCCCAAACTTTGGGGAGTTTTTGGACAGTTATTCTTCAAACATTTTTCTCTCCATCTGTCCTATCACACAGGCTGTATACATGCTGTGCACCAGGTATGTGGGTAATCTGCCCAGAAACTGCACTCTGTCCTTCATCCAGTCTCTCCAGCGAAGTCAGCCACAGCCTGGATGGGTGCATCTCTCAACTCTGACAAGTTTCTTGTGTCCTTATTGGACAGTGAAATATCATAGCTGAGGTAGGAGCTTAGCAGGAGTGTATGGACAGGTAGCTAGACTAGCTCCATGCTTTCGTTTCAGGAAAGACTTGTCTTTCTCAAAGATGAACCTCTCGTGGGAGAATTAGAAAGTGCTGTTTCATTTTCCCCCTCTCTTCTTTCTCTTGAGAAAGCTGCTGAGATGAGATGATACCTCAGTCCTTACCTCTGAGCTGATACCAGGCAGCCTCTTGCTTTGTTTTGCCTATACGAGGTGAGAGCGGGAGTTACAGTGGTTTTGTTTATCTCTGAGGTGGAAAGTGAATCTTTTTATTGTAGACTGTAGATTTCTTACAGAATCTGTTACTTCCAGAGGACAGTGGACTGCAGCAGCATCCCCTGGTTAAGGCTTCATGTAACTATCACTTGAGGATTTATTTGCCTCGCTCTTGAACAGCGTTTCTCACAGGAAGCAGATGTCATTTGTATTTTATTGGTCTGTGCTGGCTTCCAGTTCAGGTTTGGTTTTACTGGAAGGTGTTGCTTTGAATCTGGAATATTCTGGCTGCCTTATGCTTAAGAGGGAAATGTGAACTAAAAGCTGTAGATGTAATTGGGAGGTGGAGGAGGCATGGTGTTTACTGTGCAGTTCCCACCCTGGCTTAGGCCATCCAGAACCAATCTTTTTGCTCTCTGGAGTTATTTTTTCCCCTTGATTTTTTTTTGTTGTTGAACTTTTGTTGCACTGGTTTTTCTACATGGTTCTGTTTCATGCAATTTAAAGCACTGACAGCACTAGCTAATCCTGCTTTGGAAGCTGGTATTCTGAATGCTTTGTGAGTTTTGAATTGCAGTGACTGAGGCTTTTAAGAAAACAGAAATATTGAGTAGGTTTTGACATTTCCTTATAGTGCCCAACAAGCTATCTCTCTAAGCTCTGTAGGGCAAGTAGAATTATTCTTAATTTAAATGATACAGGTTGATTTGTTTCAAATTGTTTTTGAACTTGTCCCCTTGCATGATATGCAAGCCTGGAAGAGCCTATCTGGGACAGCAGCAAGTTAGAACATAGTTTGGTGTTAAAAAGCAGCGTTATAGCTGAAGGCAGGAGCAGCAGTGGGGTAAAGAGAGAGGTGCAAATGGACTTGGGTTTGTGTAGAGGAGGGTCCAAAAGAGCTGTAAACAAAAGTCTGAAATGAAGAAATATTTCATATTATCCATGGCATTTTGTATTTAAAAAAGAATCTCTACCACAGGCTGCAAAGGCAATGTCTCAGTAATGTGCTAAGCTTGAGCTTTGATCCAGCGTGTCAGAGAAGCAAGACTCCAGAGCAGTTCTGCAGGGGCAAAGGATACATGAGTATTAAATACAGCAGCAAGATTGCAAGAAAGGACCCATGCTCACCACGTGTTGGGGCGTTGCTTTATCTTCCATGGATGTATCCCTGATCCTGTCACCCGGCTGGCTGAAGGTCTCCATGCCCTACTTTCCCATTTGCTGAATTGTCACCAAAGTTTGAACTTTGTCTTCTCTTAGCCTTTTTCCCTGGGCTGAATGACAGCATTGTCTCAGAGAGCTCTTCTTTGGTATTTTTCATTCTGCACCTGTGTCTCTTCTCACAGAGCTATTCCCTGAGCATCATAAGGAACATCAGTGAAGAATTCATTTCATTTTGTCAAGTTTCTGGGCTGACCCTTAAGTTAGAGCAGTCATTTCAGTCTACAATACACTCTGTGTTCCTGCATGCCTCCGTGAAAGAATTACGAGCAGTCTTTAGCCACATGTGTTCAGGATGCTTTGGTAGCCCCGTGGGACAGGTAGACTTCAGTGCCTGAAAACTTATTGTGGAGCAGGGGTACAGTCAGTATGTTATTTTCTGGATAATAGTGTGTATGTGGGTCTTCCTGTATGTAAAAGCTTTTATGTGATTCACAGAGGCCATTAGGAGTGGAATGGCATACCATCATTGCAGGCACAGACCTCTTCAAAATGAGCAATTTTTTCCATCTTTCCTCAGGGAGCCCAGAGATGCATCTAGAGCGTAGGTGGGAGGAGACTGTTCATCAATCTTCCATCACAGCATCCAGCAACACAAAGCTTATTGTTGGGATGAGCCTGCAGCTCTGAGGGATAAATAAGGCAGGGCAGTTAGATGAAAAGCGCTGACTTCTCTTGCTAAGACAAAGGTGGACTGATTTTTAAAGTGTAACGACCTGGACCTCTCATGAGTGTATAAAGCACATGTTGGTAGAGGATCCTGAGCTAAACACAGTATTCTATAAGCATGATGCAATCAGGCAACAGAGCAGAATGTGACAATAAAGATCTCTTTTGAGTGACTTAGACATCTATTCTGTGCTTTCATCTTTACTGTGGTTTTTTGCCTCTCTCTGTTTCTGATATTCATGGATACACCAGGATATATCCAGTCCAAGTTGCTTATTTTTTTTCTTTTTTTTTTTGCCACATCCATTCTCAAAATTTCATATACCCTCTTGGTTTTCAGTCCTCTGAAGAAAGCAGACCTTCCGGGTTGCATAGTTGTACTTGGAGGCTAACAAGGATGTGCTTTCTTAAGTGATTTTGGTTTATTTGGTTTCTGAGGTCATGGACAGAGTGGAAGAACACCTGCTCGCATCTTGCTTCAGCACTTAATCCATGTCCCAGATGAGCCTAGAAGGGCACGGCACAGGACATGCACAACAATGTAAAAAGTTACTCAATAACTTTTTTGAGCATCCAGAAAGGTTCATGGATAATGATTTTATTCACCTTGGTTTTCTCATATCCACACCAAGAAATAAGATAGAAATACACTTTTTCTCAACTGACACATTCATTGCTTGAGAGAATGAAAAAAAATGGATAATCCAAGGTCTCTACAAGCAATATAGAAAGTGTTGAAGGACAGTTGTTCACATTCCTTGTATTCCTGATGCAAGCAGAAATTTCTGTTGGCAAATACTGCTTTGACTAAGGCTTTTCAAGACTTGTTACCAGTCTGTGTGAATGTGTACCTGTCTACTTGACATTTTTCTTTATTTTTTTCTTCTAACTCAGCCTATTTTCCTTCAGGGTGGCAGGACACAGTGCATCCAAGAAGTCTGCCCCATTCTCTCATGTCCCCAACACCTCAGTCACATTCCT
>NW_010333865.1:78515-81365 GCF_000700745.2 Antrostomus carolinensis
GTGAGTGGGTTTTTTTCCTGGGAATTTTGTAATTAATATTATACTTTTCTGTGTAGCATCTTTTATACCAGTATTTTACAATACTGGTAAATTCTGGGAGGTAGAAGAGACAGTGGAGTTCATAATCTACAGGTTTAAACAGGTACTCAGGGTCAGTGTGTAGGGTTATGAGGGGTGGTGCTAGGCAAGCAGCCACAGAAGAGCATTTGAGCATAGACCAGTCGGCTTGCTTAGATTAAATATAGAGATGTTTCCCATCTTCATTACGTGTTTTATAGAGGAGGTTGGGGAGGGGGAGGAATTGTTTCATTGGAATTTGTCAGAAGAAAAAGGCCTCACCCTCTTATGTTTTTATTCAAGTGTGTATTTGCATTCATGGTTTTGAGGAAATGCAGGTCAGAGAAAACTTTCGGACTGAAATTGTGTTCTAAAAAGCTCTTGTCAGAGAGGCCAGGGACCCAGGAATCTGACTCATGGTTGCCTTCTTAAGGTGGAATCACAGCTTCAGCTAGGAATATTTTCTATTATCTTTTCCCAACACCTTTTAGAGGAGTAAGTCAGAGGCCTCTAAGGAGGACTAGTTCTTCCAAGTCATGCCAAGGAAGGCAGTGAATTTTGAGAATCCTTATTTTATTCTTACCATGCCCACAGATCCCACAGGTTAACATTCCTCAGTGTGTGTCCTTCTATTTCATAAACAAGGAGCACTC
Source organism: Antrostomus carolinensis (assembly GCF_000700745.2). Classification (NCBI taxonomy): domain Eukaryota; kingdom Metazoa; phylum Chordata; class Aves; order Caprimulgiformes; family Caprimulgidae; genus Antrostomus; species Antrostomus carolinensis. Next base: position 79,226 of record NW_010333865.1, read on the forward strand.
GCATCCTGCCAAGTAAAGTAGCTTTAATTTGGTCTATGAGGTTGTAATTCAGTTTGGAAATTTTTCAGAGCTAATAATTCCCAATTCTTCAACAGAAACTTTTTGTCATTTCGACCATGTCTTTACTACTATCCAAACTCTGTTTCCAGGGCTAGGTTAGGGGTGCAAAGAGGTCTGGCCTTGGAGGCAGCAAGCTTTAGAGAGTTCCAGCTTCTCATAATACTTAAAATTTTTGACTGCTTGAAACAACCCCAAATTTATTTATTTATTTATTTATTTGGTAATTGAGAAGTGCTACAGATAAATATCTGCCTGGAACATTAAACCAGAGAGTAATACGGTACAGGAATGAAATGGAGAGAACAGGCCAAACGTTGAGCTCTTATTTTGACTGAGGACATTTTTCCATTCCTTCTGTAAACTCCCCTTGTCTCTCCACTTCATGCTTTTCCCAACTGAACCTTCCCCTCCTTGATCTAGGTGTTCAAAACCCATCTTTAATTTTTGACTGCTTCATTCTACAGATTCTTTTTTCCCCCTCTTAGAAATGTCTGTAAATGGGTTCATTAATAATAATAATTTTCACTTCATGTGGTCTTTGCTTTAAAGCATGTCATATACATGCGAATACATAATGTCTATTCACAGGGAAGCATTGAAAGTTTTGGAGCAGAGGTAAAGCCAAGGGATGTGTAGCACACTGCATGGCACTTGGGAAAGAGAAATATTTTCAGGGATGCTGAGGCATGGATTTTAAAGTATCATGTGGAAGACCTCCCTGCAATTGAATTCCTGATACTCAGCGTATATAGCTTAGAAGAATGCAGTAGGCTCTACTGGGACTTGGATTATTAGTTTAAGTAGTGGTTATGAGCCAGCAAAGCCGACTATTAAGCCAATACCTTCACCACCACATCTTTTAAAGTGGTAGCTCCTTTGTCAGTGGTTTTTTACCAAGTATTTGAACTGGGTTGGCCACCCAGAATTGCACTGGATGGTTTGCAAAGCATGGCAAAAGGGTGTGAGAGAGAACTGGACTTTGGTTCACATGTTGACATAAGTTATGTGATTGCAGTCCTGGCCCCACATTGAGCAGCAGAAGTGTTGTTACAGGCAGGGCTATGTCTAGGCTTTGCCCATAAGTGGTGCATGGATGTAGGGCAGTTCCTTTTAGGGCTACTGAGCATCCTCAACTGATTTTATATGTCAGTCCTGCAAGAGAAATTAAACCTTTTCAGAAAGACACACATTTAGTAAAAGGAAGGCTGGTTGTGTAAACTCAGATTAGTCCGAGGTAGCTAATTTGCAAGAGAGAGATGTTTTAATTAAACAATAGCAATTATTTCTTAACTTTAATTTAATAGTTATTTTAACATCAGATTTCTGAAAGCTCAAGGCTAATCAAGTGGATTTTGCTGTGTGCTTATCCTTTTGTTCACTTATATCTCAGGGGAAAATGGAACCTTTTTCTTTTAAGCTGTTCTACATTTATCAAGAATTATTGGAAAGGGAAGGAATTATAGTGTGCCAAGACCAAGTGGCTTGAGAGCTGAAGTATTGGCCTAGTGCTTAGTGACTTCTCGTATGTATTTACAGTGGCCATTCCCTACCGTGGAATTGATGCGTATTTAACATCCTGACCTCAGAAATGATAAGCCAGGAGACTGGCAGCCACTCGTTAAAGGACTTATTAGTTGGCTGCCACCAAAAGTAAACAGTAGAAGGTATTAAAAACCAGGAAGATAAGTACAGTGTTTTTGTAAAGAGCTCATGTTTATGTATCATAATGGTCACTTGTTTAAAATAAGCTAATAGGAAAGAAGCTGAGGAATAAGAGAAGCTTGCAGAACCACAAGGTGTGTTGCAACTTGGATCTGAAAGTGCTTGCAGGATTGCAGGGCTTCGGGAAGGATTTGATAGTGATGCTGCCTTTCCTGTGTAGTGCTCTAAACCTTGCCTTGCTCTTATGAAACCCAAATATTTTATGGGTTGTGGAAGCTAAACATCTTCTGTTGCCCTCAGTCTTCTCCTAAATGAAGCAAGTGCCTGTATTTCTTGCAACACTGTGTGAACATGGTACACCAAGCCATCATAATGAGACTGGACAACATCTTTCCCCCCCCTTTCCCCCCCCTTTCCC
>NW_010333866.1:0-15078 GCF_000700745.2 Antrostomus carolinensis
CTAGCCAGGGTCAACCCACCACACCCTGTTTTGATAAAGGATACTTGAATAAGTTAAACAAGTATCTTACTATGACAAATTGTACTTGAGTCTTTGTTATTCCATATTCCAAACCCTAGGAATAAGTTGTGAACTTCACATTTGAAAATGAAAAATACTGTGCAAAGTTTTCATATTTGTTGTTCCACATTACACTTCTGGACATCAGAAAAACCTCCAAATTCTACTTCATCTTTTACGATGAAGATTTTACTATAAAATCATGGCTTTCTAACAAGCTGGTACAGAAAATCCAAGTTTATAAGGAAACTGGTAGTGAAACTTAATGCCACACTTAGCATCTTGATTTAATTGAGGATGGACTATAAAATGGTGGTAGAAAGCAAAGGATTATTGTATAATGAATACAGGAAAAAAACCTATGTAGTAGTAGAGAGACTGCTTAAAAGATTGGGAGTAGAAATGTTTTCTGATTGAAAAATGCCCTTTTTATTTCCTCACGGAAAAATTTGCCATGAAAATTAATTCATTTTCTCCAGGGTGTTTGTTTATTTGTTGTCATCCCCCCAATGAAAACAATATGTAGCATAAGTTTAAATGATTGTCCAACTGTAAGTGACAAAACCCAGGAAGTTAGAGCTGACATTTTTCAAGAGATTTACCTTTTTTCAAAGTTTTTTGTGGGTCTAAGTTTAAATTTAAAGGCATTCAAAGAAAGAGAAATTTCTTGTGCAGTTCTGGGCTCCCCAGTTCAAGAAAGACAGGGTTCTTCTGGAGAGAGTCCAGCAGAGGGCCACAAAGATGATGAGGGGCCTGGAGCATCTACCTTACGAGGAGAGGCTGAGAGAACTGGGACTCTTCAGCTTGAAGAAGACAGAGAGGGGATCTTGTTAATATCTATAAATACCTGAAGTGCAGGGGCCAAATGGATGGGGCTGGGCTCTTTTCAGTAGTACCCTGTGACAGGACAAGGGGAAATGGGCAAAAACTGGAACATCAGAAGTTCCACACAAACCTAAGGAAAAACTTCTTTACCGTGAGGGTGACGGAGCCCTGGGACAGGCTGCCCAGAGAGGTTGTGGAGTCTCCATCTCTGGAGATGTTCAAAACCCACCTGGACGCTTTCCTGTGCAACCTGTTGTAGGGAACCTGCTTTGGCAGGGGGTTGGACTAGATCTCCTGAGGTCCCTTCCAAACCCTACGATTCTGTGATTCTGTGATCTTTTGTGGAATTAAATTCTGTTTTGAAATTTCTTTCGGTATCTTTTGCTTATCTTAACTAAATTATTTATATGCTGGTCTGGTCCTGTGCCATTTTGCATTTGTATGGCACCTACTACAGGAGATTGGTCTAATAGCCTCTCTAGACAATCTCTAGGAATGATTTGTGCAAGAGTACATACAGCTGACTAAATATGCAAAATACGGACATTAAGATTTTGTCCTCTCCTGCACTGCAGAGGTACAATTCTGTTTGTTCTGTACTTAAAGCCTTTGAGGTAGAGCTCCTAAGGCACTGATAAAGAGTCAGAAAAAAAAAAAAAAAACAAACACCACAAACACAAACAATAAAAAAATCCCACCACAACAAACACATTTGTCTTGGAGTTCTTAAATATACTCAATTTTTATCTGTAATGGGAGTAGGGAAGTGACTGATTTTAACACAGAATTTAAGGACACTGCACTTCTATTTTAAGGACTGTTCTCAGGGACACATGCTGGAAAAGAAACAAGCTGCAGAACTTTCCTTCAAAGGATGTATTCAAAAATAACTAAATAGCTTCTAGGAAAATAGGCTCTATAATTGTTAAGTAAACAAATAATGAGATGTTGACTGTAAAAGTAAATAAAAAGTTGAAACATTCTTTTTCTAAGGAATACTGGAATTAGTTTCAATTTAAACATGGATACAACTTGTATGATCTAAATGCTTTCAAAGATTCCCCAGGCTGAAGGCTCTCTACAAGTTAAAAAACACAAGGGCACCTGAAACAAATATGCTCCTTTGGTCTGTTTTATATTTAAAGAAAGTACGCATCTCTTGACCCTACATATGTAGATCTGAGAACTTTCCCTAAGAACATATTTCTTTGAAGGCACAATAATTTATTTTCAACTGCAGAGAATAATGATTCTCATTTTAAATTATGCACGTCTAAATTACAAGGGGCATAAAGAGGTCAGATCCTGTCCCTCAAAATAAAATAATTAACAATGTTCTGTACTTGGGGTACAGCCAAAGAAGCATGTTATGTTTCTGTATAGTGAGTCCACACTTGAACGTTTGCAGGGAAGTTTCCATATTGGGTCAGATGGCTTTTTCCAATGTCGAATATGCTGGAAACAGGTGTGATATTTATGATATCAGAACATTTCAATTTTTACGAGTAGTTTTGGTTCAAGATGTGCTTTTTTTCTGGTGCAAAAGTTTGGCATGACTCACAAGCAGCAGAATTTTCACCCTTTGCTGTCTTTATTTTCCTTCATCAGGCTAGTTGGGGTTTTTTTGTTTGGTTGTTAGTGTTGGTTTGGGGGTTTTCTTTGGGTTTTTTTTATACTGTGAGGGTGAATGAGCACTGGAACAGGTTACCCAGAGAGGTTGTGTAGTCTCCATACTTGAAGGTATTCAAAAGCTGTCTGGACATAGTTGTAGGCAACCACTGCAGGTTACTCTGCTTGAGCATGGGGGTTGTAATGAAGGACTTCTACAGGTCCTTTTCAACCTCAAACATTCAGTCATACTGTGATTCTGTGATTCTCCACTATTCTTGCGTTCCACTTCTATTTGCTCATTCAGTTAAGGCTAGTGAAAATATGGGGGACATGTTCACCTGCTCTGTTGTGGGGTCCTCCATGGCCTGCAATGTGGATATCTGCTCTGACGTAGAATCAGAATCATAGAATTGCCTAGATTGGGAAAGGCCTTTAAGATCATTGAGTCCAATCATTAACCTCACACTGACAAGTCCTCTACTAAACCATGTCCCTACGCACCATGTCTACACAGCTCTTAACTTAAATACCTCCAGGGATGGGGACTGATGGGGACTCCACCACTGCCTTGGGCAACCTGTTCCAATGCCTGAGAAACCTTTAAGTAAAATAATTCATCCTAATGTCCAATCTAAACTTCCCTTGGCGCAATTAAGGCCATTTCCTCTTGTCCTGTCACTTGTTGCTTGGTTGAACAGACTGACCCCCACCTTTCTACAACCTCCTTTTAGGTAGTTGTAGAGAGCTATAAGATCTACCCTGAGTCTTCTTTTCTCCAGGCTAAATAACCCCAGTTCTCTCAGCCACTCCTCATAAGATGTGCTCTAGACCCTTCACCAGCTTTGTTGCCCTTCTCTGGACACACTCCAGCACCTCAATGTCCTTCTTGTAGTGAGGGGCCCAAAACTGAACACAACACTTGAGGTGCAGCGTCATGAGTGTCGAGTACAGGGGTGGGATAACTTCCCTGGTCCTGCTGGCCACACTATTCCTGATAAAGGTCAAGATGCCATTGGCCTTCTTGGCCAACTGGACACACTGCTGACTCATGTTCAATTGGCTATCAACAAACACCCCCAGGTCCCTCTCTACTGAACAGCTCTCTAGTCACTCCTCCCCAGACCTATAGTGCTGCTGGGGGTTGTTGTGGACAAAGTGTAGAAGCTAGCATTTGGCCTTATTGAAACTCATGCAACTGGCTTTGGCCCATTGATCTAAATCCCTCTGCAGAGCCTTTCTACCCTCAGGCAGATAAACACTACCACACAGCTTGGTATCCTCTGCAGATTTACTAAGGATGCACTCCACCCCCTCATTCAGATCATTGCTAAAGATGTTAAACAGGATTGGCCCCAGTACTGAGGTAAAATGGGTAAAATGGTCCTACATGGGCTGCAGGAGGACAACTTCATCACCCTGGTCTTCTTCATAGGGGGAGGGGAACCTCTGCTCCGGCACCTGGAACACCTCCTCTCCTTCTTCACTGTCCTAGGGACCTGCAATGTTGTTTCTCACATTTTTTCTTACTTCTTTCTCAATTGCTGCACAGCATTTTTTACCCTTTCTTAAATATGTTATCAGAGAGGTGTGACCAGCGTCACTGATGAGCTCGACTTTAAACATTACTGGCCACAATATTGACCCTTGTGACAAACCACTAGGGATTGGCCTCCACCTGGACTTTGTGTCTCTGAGCACAACCCTCTGAGTCAACAGTTCAGTCAGTTTTCAACCTTTAGCTGCTCAACCTACTGTCAATTTTTTGTTGTCCAGCCAGTTACCTTCCATTTATCTGGTCTGTACTTCTGGACTTGATTATCTCAGAGGTCTTTTCCAACTAGGCAATTCTATGATCATTTTGTCTATGAAAATCCTATGGAAGACTAACTAAAGGCATTGCTCTCTGCTGTGCTGGTCATTTCATCATGGAATGCTGTCAAGCTGGTTAAATATAATTTCTGCTTTATAAATCCATACCAACTATTCCTATTCCATGCCTACCAACCTCAGCCATTCTGTGATTCTACACACCAATATTTGTAGTTATCTAATATTCAGGGAAATGAAAACACTATGATTGGTGGGCATTTCCTGTTCACTTACAAAAGTTGTGTTTTCCAAAGTCTTTGATACAGTAGGACTGTTTTCTTTATACTATAGCAAATCAGCTTACCTTACAGACCAGTGCTTTGCTCCGAAGATTCACTTACGTACTGGTATTTAGCTATAACTTGTTTGATTCTTTTGCTTCAAAAATGCAAAGAGACTCTTATCTTTTCGCTTAGTTCTAGTGAAAGTCTCTATACTCTGAAGGCTGTTGTAATAGAAGAACCACTCATAAGCAAATAAGATGGAAGACAAAAAGGGAAATAGTAATTATCATTGCCAAGGATAAGCCTAGCTAGGAAAATCAGCTTTGGAGCTCTGATTTTGGTTCATTCTCTTGTTAAGATCCCCACTTAGCAAACTGACTGACTGAGTGAGTAACAGGTCACAGCTGAGATCACTTTTTCTTCTATAAGGATCCAGCAATTTTATTGATATTTTTCCAAGCTACTTGTTATTAATAATTTCTTCCAACTACTTCAGGCCTAATGTATTCATCCTAATGCTGCAGATGTTGTTGATTCTTATTCATCTTTCAAGTATAACTACTTGTTCAACTCATTTGCACAGAAGCAGCAAATTAGTAATGCTCCACTACTGTAGTTTATTGGAGTTTAATGTACTAGCTCTTCTACATTGGCTTAGGGAAACTATTTCAGATAACGTTTAGCAATAGCTTTACTTTTGCAAGTATCAGTCACTTTGCATCTGTTATACTATTCTGTGCATAATTTCAATAGAAGTGATTTATTGAAGTTCCATAATGTTCTATTTAAAATCTACTGAAGTGACATTAATTTTCTTCTTTTTTTAACTATGAAAATAAAAGTCCTAAATTTGAGAGAAGCAGCACTTGTGTTTATTCATACAAACTGATAGAATTTGTGCCAATTGGTCCTGCACTATAGCTCACAAGGGATGTTATGATGCCTAGTTGCTAGGGAAGGATTATGAATCAAAATCAAATGCGGATTTGAACTGTTGAATACTCAGCATTTTGGCTTGTCCTTCTTTTTATTCCCAACTAATTCAATTAATGAGGTATAACTTTATCCTTCACTAATGCTGAAACTGATCCATGACAAACATTGGTACTTTACATCTTGACTGCAATCATTAACTGATCAGTAATTTTCCTTCAAATTCTGTTCTCTATGTCCAGTCCTTTGAAAGTTTGACAAGTTTTTGCAGTCATGCTTGCTGTCAACACTGCTTGTTAGGAGATGTATCGTGGGTTTGATTCATCTCATTAGAAACATTAGAAATCTACCACAGAACCATCCTTATCTGTGATTTTCCCTCTAGGCTCCCTTTATAATCAATGGAAAAATAGCAGCATTTTTCAGAGTATGATTCATCTGACCTATTTTAGCTGTCCACTTCAGGATGAAATGAATCATGAGCTAGAAGTGCTACTTCTCACCACTGACCAAACTGGAAAGGGAGATATGGATGGGATTAAATTAATCCTTCCAATGTGCTTAATTTCATTTAATTTCTCCTTTACCTGAGATTACTTTATCGACACCGCATGAAGGCAGGACAGTACAAATCAAAATATTTTTTTGTGAAATAGGGTAGATGGCTCACACTGGTCATGCAACCCCGTGCACAACATCTGTAAACACACCTGAAATTCAAGCTGAGTGCTCAGAATGTATCGAAATCACAGAATCACAGAATGGTAGGGGTTGTAAGGGACCTCTGGAGATCATCTAGTCCAAACCCCCGTGCCAAAGCAACTACATCCAGAGCAGGCTGCACAGGATTGCATCCAGGTAGATTTTTAATATCTCCAGCGAAGGAGACTCCACCACCTCTCCACCCAGCCTGTTCCAGTGCTCTGTCACCCTCACAGTGAAGAAGTTATTCTAATTTTCAGATGGAACTTCCTGTGTTCCAGTTTGTGTTCGTTTTCACTTGCTCTGTCACTGAGCACCACTGAAAAGAGTCTGGCCCCACCATCTTGGCATCTGCCCTTTAGGTATTTATAAGCATTTACAAGATCCCCTCTCAGTTTTCTCCTCTCCAGGCTAAACAGACCCAGGTCTCTCAGCCTTTCCTCATAAAAGATGTGCTCCAGTCCCCTCATCACCTTTGTAGCCCTCCGCTGGACTTTCTCCAGTATTTCCTGATCTTTCTTGAACTGGGGAGCCCAGAACTGGACACAGTACTCCAGATGTGGCCCCACTAAGGCAGAGTAGAGAGGGAGGATAAACTCTCCTGACCTGCTGACCACACTCTTCTTAATGCACCCCAGGATATCATTGGCTTTCTTGGCCACAAGGGTACATTGCTGCCTCATGGTTAACTTGCTGTCCCCCAGTACTCTCAGGTCCTTCTCTGCAGGGCTGATTTCCAACAGATCAACCCCTAGCTTGCACTGGTGCATGGGGTTATCCCTCCCTAGGTGCAAGACTCTACACTTGCCTTTGTTGAACTTCATCAGGTTCCTTTCTGCCCAGCTCTCCAGCCTGTCCAGGTCCCGCTGAATGGTAGCACAGCCTTCCAGTGTACCAGCCACTCCTCCCAGTTTTGATTCATTAGCAAACTTGCTGAGGGAACACTCCATCCTTTCATCTGGGCCACTGATGAATATGTTGAACAAGACTGGACCCAGTATTGACTCCTGGGGGACACTGCAAGCTACAGGCTTCCAACTAGACTCTGTGCACTGATCACAACCCTCTGAGCCCTTTCTTTCAGCCAGTTATCAATCCACCTCACTGTCCACTCATCCTACCCACACTTCCTGAGCTTACTTATGTGTATGTAATGGGAGACAGTGTCAAATGCCTTGCTGAAGTCAAGGTAAACAACATCCACTGCTCTCTCCTCATCTACCCAGCCAATCATGCCATCAGAAAATAGCACATTTCATAGCTTTGATGTGTTAAAGAAATGTTTAACATCTTGAATTTTAGGATAGTGTATTCCAGTTTAAAGAAATATTATAAGTTTGATTTTCTAACTATGAAGACCAGACTAAGAAAAGGAAATTTTTTTCTCTCTTCTAATTGAGGAAGATATTATAAGCAGTGGATATTATATTGCCTGCTTCAAAGCAACTTATCAGGAAAGAGAAGGTGGAGCTTTATTCAAAGATGAGAAACAGTCTGAAAATAACCTATCAGAGAAATGCTGTAAAGAAAAATTATATCTTAAAAAAAAAATTCATTAATTAAGTTCCACATAGTCTTTTCCTCATAATGTGTTCTTTCTTGTTAATGATATGTTTGGGTACAGGAGAACATGCACTTGCCTCTCTACAAGATACAAAGAAATTCAAAAGCAATCTCCTGTATTTTTATGCATAATTCAACTAGACTTTAATTTGCTTTATTTTTCTTTACTCCTTCTTGATAGCCTAACTGGCTGACTGAAATATTCTAGCTACCTCCAACCTAGTAATCCATATCTTACAATTCAAATATCTTAGAGTTCCTGGTATTTCCAAAAAATAAATGTTTTTGTTTGTCTGTTTTCATATTTGTGCACACACACACATGCACACATACACACAGCAGAAATACCCTAAATAAGACTCTGGGAATGATTTTTTTTTTTGCTTATTTGTTTTTCTATGGAAACTGTGCTCTCCAGAAGTAACACAATAAAAAAATAATTGTAAAAGTGAAACAAATATTCTTTGAAATCAAATAGATAAGTGTGAGATGTGCTAGGAAACAGAAAAAATTCTTGTTATTCAGGCACTTTATCAAGATTAAGAGATGTATATCAAGTCCCTTTCCAGAAGAATCAGATGGAACTTCCTGTGCTCCAGTTTGTGCTCGTTTTCACTTGCTCTGTCACTGAGCACCGCGGAAAAGAGTCTGTCCATTATTGTAGACACTAACCTACCTTACCCCCCAAAATATGTTTAAATATTGAAATATTGATTAAAAGGTTGAAATATTGCTGAAAGGAATGTAACTGCACAAAAGGAGGCAATGAAATTTAGAAGAAAAAATCTAAATGTTTGTGGTTTAGGAAGGAGACCATTCTTGTAACAGAGAAAAAGAGGAAAAGACTATCCTAAGTAATCCAACTAAAGACTATCGCAACTCTAGTAGTTAGAACAGTCATATGGGAAATTAAATGTTTGTGATCCATTCTCTTACTTATGAATATTTTTCCTAATTTGTATTGGATCTGTGAAAAATTTGTGTAATCATAAACACGTTTCTCAGTAAAAAAATTATTTGTTTCTGACAGGTTCAATGATTGGGGAGTCACAGATCATTATAATCTGGGGTATTATTTTTGCCAGTATGAATTGAGAAGTTTTAAATTTATCTGAATCTTAAACAAACAAATTTGCTGAACTTTAGGACCTACCTTCAAAATCTGCTGATGTCCTTGATGTAACTGTTTTTATGATCCAGCAAAATACGTTAATATTTGCATAATCCTTCAAGTTGCTGTGAATATTCCTATGAATAAAAGTTTAGTTCTAGATTGGTGGTTAACTCAAGGTCACATTTAATACAGAATTTAGCATAGCTAGAATAAATAATTTTCCTTGTTAGTTCTACACACTGCACATTTTGGCTTTTGACAAAAAAAATCAATTCATATTTTAAATATTTCCAAAAATTATCATGGCAGAATAAGGTCACCTCTGTTGCTCATGATCATGACCATGAATATCACAAGTAATTGTCTATTTTTTTTTTCTTTTTTCACCTACTTTATTTCATAGAATCATAGAATCATAGAATGGTTTGGGTTGGAAGGGACCTTAAAGATCATCTATTCCCACCCTCCCGGCCATCAGCAGGGACCCCTTCCACTAGACCAGGTTGCTCAATGCCTCATCCAGCCTGGCCTTAAACACTTCCAGAGAGGGGGCATCCACAACTTCCTTGGGCAACCTGTTCCAGTGTCTGACCACCCTCACAGTGAAGCACTTCTTCCTAATATCTAATTCTAAACCTCCCCTCTTTCAGCTTAAAACCATTTCCCCTTGTTCTCTCACTAACTACCCTTATAAAAAGTCCCTCCCAGCTTTCTTGTAGACCCCCTTCAGGTACTGGAAGGCTGCTATAAGATCTCCACAGAGCCTTCTCTTTTCCAGGCTGAACAGCCTCAACTGTCTCAGACTGCCTGCAAGTTAAACTTCAAAATTTAGCTTAAAGGCTTATTTACTTCTTTTTTTAGCATTGAACAGACTGACTTCATTGTTCCTATTTTTTTCCCTGCATTATAAATGTAAGTTTAATAAAGATCTGTGCTTCCTAAGCACTTGTTGTTGACCATATTGCCATCTACTTAATTGTAAGGAAATGTGAAGAGACAGCTATACCAGAATGTTTTATTAAAGTAGCAAAAACCAGCAAGCTATCTACACAAGCCAATTAAATGGCACTGCATGTCCCCAAAGTAGAAAGCATACAGAGTTACATGTAAGTTCATATTTTATTCAGCAAATAAATCAACTCTTACACAACACACTCCATAAAACTAATCGGGCACAATATACTCCATATGGATTAGCAGTCCTTCACCCCAGATATATTAAAAAGCATGTGGAAAGCTACTTTACCACTCTATAAACTATAATTGAAAGATATTCCTTGGTATTTCACAATCCAATAAACTGTGTGTGCACTATTAATCAGTCACTCATTGAAACTACTGTGTGTGTAATGTATTCAACCACTTCCAACTTTTCAGGCCTCCCTTGACCATACATTCACCTGATTTGGGGGAACACTTTCCAGCTGTATGAATTGGTAAAGAAGTCCATGAGTATATAAGACTCACTCTGGTGGATCACATACTTCACCTTTATAGAACACTAAAGATCACAGGCACATATATTCCATTTATGTATAGAGTTGACCAATACTACAATTTCTAGGATTTAATTTTTAATTCCGTTTTTTGTCCATGAAACCTTTATTTTATCTTCAGACATCCTGCTTATGAATGTCAAATTCCCCAAATGGCTTTATAGTCCTCAGAAGCACAGGCTCCAGAAAGAGTCATCAGTTCTGACTGAGTTCTGCCCTGTAATGGGCTTGCAGAAAGCTCTTGAAACACAAGATGTTTTGAACCATATATATTGGGTATAAAAAGCTGGCATTTTCTCACTGAACTGTTGCAATCAAATATTTCATCCTGTCTTATTATAAAGGAAGTTATTTTGGATGCAACTCCATCCTTCCTTCAGCTGTTCAAATGAGCACTCTACCATCACTCTACAGATGGTGATAGGACAAAAGAGTTCTCCCTGGGACCCTCTATATAGTTATAAGGCATATCAGACAAAAAGAGAAAGGATTCCCCTATATAAGGTGAAAAACCAATTATTACAATACAACCTTAGAAATAAACAAGGATCTAGCGGAACATGTTGCATGCTAGATCTTCTCAGAGCATTGTGATGATGTGTATTATCGGTGGTTTTCACATTGTTGTCCAAAAAATGAGTCTGCTGTCCCTTCAAACTAAGACGGATTGATAAATAAACTACTTATTCACAGGCAGGATGGTGCTGACAGTCCAGGTGTGACAACAAAGGCTCTAGCTTAGCTTGGAAATCCCGTTTTCTGCAAGACAAAATGGACAGGAACCTGAGGGCTCCAATGGCCCTGTCTGTCCTCCCCTGAGCCTCCCCCCATACTGCCAATTGCTCAGGACCCCACTTCAGCCTAGTCCTTGCCCCAGCCACATTGTGGGATGTTGGTCTCCACTCTCCACATCCCTGCCCTGCCTAGCCAGGGGTCCCGCCGAGCTGGGCCCACACACAGGCCAATGTCCAGACTCAGCCTCAGCCCACTCCTTGCACCAGGGAGGTGCCTGAAGCCCAGGGGTGTGGGCTCCTGGTACCCCTGGTGCCAGGCTCTGTCATCCTGGGGAGTCCCTTGCCCACAGGGAGCTGCAAGCCCTCCCTTCTCCCTGACAAAAATATAATGCCTGGCATATTCTTCATGATTGCAAATGGCAGGCAAAAGATTCTCAACAGAGCATGACAGTCCCCCAGCACTGCCAAGCAGACAGTTGATTTTCCAATGTTAAAATGATTAGCATGTACTTGTGACAAAGAGAGGTGGACAGTGGCCAGGGAAGGAATGTAACCCCTTCCCATGAGAGTGCTGGCTTCACCACTCACATTGGAGACACTGGGGTCAAGGAAACAAAGCCCATATGGACGTGTCAGCTCACACAGAAGTTCTGGAGCACTGCTTATCATTTCAAATCTGGGAAATAGTGCAATTCCATGTTAATTATTCATTTGCAGAAATGTTGGAGGTTTCATCAGATAAGTCTGTTTACCACACCTCTTTGTATGCAGTGCCCTTAGACATTTCAGCAATGACTAGAAGGCCTTCTTTTTCAAAGGACTACACAGCTCTTCCTGCACTGTTAACAGCAGTGCTGCAGTGACATGGTTGTCATCCAATGGACCTGACCACTCACCAACTCTGACCACTGCTATAAAGACACAAAATGAACAACAACATGGGCCAGCCAAGGCTCCTGCACTGGTAGGAGATGAATATTGAAACACAGAGCCTATTATAAGAGTTCTTTGTTCTGTGCAACATTAAGGAGGCCAATTTGTCTTTCTGTATCCTAGCAGTAGGGTTTGAATATCAATAAGGTCAGTGCAGGCATGGGTAAGCAAGGCTTGGAAGGTCTGACAGGCAATTTTCCTGCTGTGATTTGATGGGCTGAACTCCAGAACATAAGGCTCCTTAATGGTACAGAAAATTATTCTTTTCTCCACATTTCTCCAGCCAGATTGCTGCCTCTTACAGAACATGCTGTTTCAACTCCTAGGACTTATCAAAAGCCCCAGCAGTGGAAGGAGAACAGCTTCAGGATACTACTCCAGTTACTGCCTCTGTATTTTTCCAAGAGTTAGCTCTTCCACTTTTTTGTACAGAAAAGTATCTGAAGAAACTAGAGAATCTTCCCAGAGTCAGAAACAGGTAGTCAATGCAACAGTCAATAAAAGACTGATGCACTTGTATTTTTTCATTAGCTTCACCTATGCTTTCTTTTCACCTATTTTTCTTTGTAATACAAAGAAATGCCAAGAGGATGCAGGGCACATAAGACAGCAGAACATCACTAGGCTGGCAGAATTTGCAAATCATTCTGTCCAGAGTAATAAACTGGCTTTTCTTCCAGCCTTTAAAGATTATAGCTTTCTACTTCAAACAGAAAAAAAAAAAAAAAAAGAAAAAAAAAAAAAAGTCAGTCCTTCAGTTTGTGAATAGCTCCCATCCTTCCACGGAGGACAGCCAGTACTTACTGGAACATGGAGTTTTACAGCAGGATTTACATGTGCGCTTTGGCAATCACAGAAGCACTAGAAAGGAACTGATTGGATTAAAGCAATGAATACAGAGAAGACAGATGTGAAGCAGATAAGAAGAAAATAGCATGCAAATATATGATGGGTCAATATGTATGAACATACTGGCAGGAATGAAAAGGTGCTACAGGAGAAGAGAAATACTTTACCCTCTGCCTAAATTACACACACTGTGGTGAATTAATCATTCTGTGAGAGCAATGATGTTTCACGGAACTTGCTTGGCTCTGAATTTTGGATTACATTTTGGCATAGAAGTTTGAGATTAATATTGACAAGGTGATTTATATGGACAAGATTAAATCCTTTCACTTTAAAAAACAAAATAAAACAAAACAAAACAGCACCTCCTATATATAAGTTTTACTATCTGAAAACATGAACAGGAATCAAAAGAATTCAAAACTGCACGTTTTTCAGGTTGGACCTAGTTTGGACACCTCATATGCAACTCGATAAACAAGCAATGGTCATGCTACTCTAGTCACTGAAAGATAATTAATTTTGCTGAAATGTGTATGCTTCTGAGTTGATGATGTATCCACATGATAGCAAAATAAGACAACTCTTACCCAGTTCCTTAATGTTCAAAATACTCAAGGGCCTGAACATGGCCAGTGTAATCTATCTCTAGTAGTTTGCAGTCTGAGCTGAGTACTACAAATTCAGAGCTCTTAAACCACTCAACCTCCCAGATGAAAAATTGTGCTTTTTTCTCTCTGTCATTCTTTCCCCATTTTTAAAAAAGGGACAGCTGTTCTGTACCTATGACTAGAAGGCTCTGTTCTATTTCATTACAAACAGAGATTAGTAGTACCTCTCAAGAACAGAAATTAAATAATTGTTGAGGTTAAAGGCTCTATATTTTAATTTTATATGGCTTGTCAGCATGTTTTTATTTATACTGTTATATAAATACTTCTTTAAAAGGTACAAATTTCAATATTGCTTTAACTTACCCAATCCAACACCCTCTTCAGGGTGTAATGAGGGTGTCATTAAAGTATGTTTGCAAGTCAGTGCTAATGTTTCATATGACATCTTTCTAACTTTTATTTAGTGTCTGAAGACTGTAGGAAACAGGGATGGATCTAAGAGTAAAAATTTAAAAAATACTACATAGATATTCTTCTTAGTTATATATTTTATCTTCTCAAGATAAAAATTTGAGACATCTTTCTATATTTTTTTTTTCCTAGAGGACAAAATAAAACAGTAGAGGAATTAGAGAAAAACAGCATATTATTAATTTATGCTTAAATTATTAAAAACAATAATTCCATCCCAGGGATGGGATCCACCTGTCTATAAGAGGCAGAGCAATCTTTGGCAGCAAGCTGGCTGACCCAGTAAGGCGGGCTTTAAACTGAATGGCTTGGGGGGGTGGGGTCCAGGGTAGCAATGCTCATGCCATTGCAGTAGACTGAGGAATGGGAAAGGCCAACTGTCAGAGTAACAAATCTTCCTTAGCTACATCCCATGACTGGAGTCAGAAGGTCAGTCACCTCAAGGGTGTGCAGAACTATAAGAGGTCCACTTACATCCCCGCTGGGGGTACCTGGATGCTCCCCTCCCTTTTCCTCTCTTAAGTGTTTGTATACAAATGCACGCAGCATGGGGAATAGGAAGAACTAGAGACCTGTGTGTGATCACAGCACCATGACCTCGTTGAGATCACGGAGACATGGTGGGACAGCTTATATGATTGGAATACTGTCATGGGTGGGTATGTCCTCTTTAGGAAAGACAGGCCAGCAAGGCAGAAGGCGGGGTTGCCCCTTATGTGAGAGAGCAACCAGAATGTATCAAGCTCCCCCTAGAGATGGATGATGAATGATTGGAGAGCTTATGGGTGAAATTAAGGGGTGTGCTAACATAGGTGACTTTGTTGTGGGTGTTTACTATAAGCCGCCTGATCAGGATGAAGAGGTGGATGACACCTTTTACAGGCAGCTGAGAGTAGTCTCAAGATCACAGGCCCTGGATCTCATGGGGGACTTCAGTCACCCTGATATTTGTTGGAAAAGCAACACCGCCAGGCACGCACAGTACAAGAGGTTCCTGCAATATGTGGAGGAATAACTTCCTGATGTAGGTGGTGGAAGAGCCAACAAGCAGAGGTGTGATTCTGGACCTTGTTCTTACTA
>NW_010333867.1:0-55949 GCF_000700745.2 Antrostomus carolinensis
CATTCTGTGATTCTGTGATTCTGTTCCCATGACTGCTGTTTGTGGACAGTGATGGTCTGGTATCATTGTGGAGTGGGTAGAAGTGGTCCCAGGCTTGATACGGGATCCAAGCATGGTCTTGGAGTTGTAAAATTTGTACCGTTTTGGTTTTGGTCTGCTTCAAACAATGCACCCTTCAGAAGACCACCAGGTGCCAGAGTGACCACTATAAATCTTATACCCATGTATTTTTTCCATTTACACCTAGATGGTGATATGTTTTCACACCAGGTCACCTTGCTGAACAATGAAGCTGATCAGAACCTAGTACAGAATGAGAATGGTTTGAGAGGTGTAATTGGTCCCCAGAGAAACTCAAGAAAAACTGAGGGGTCTCTGGCCTTTGGGGTGAGGGTTTTTTTGTTGTTTTGTAAACAAGCTCATTACAGCATATAATCAACCCTCTCAATATTTGGTTACCTTTTGTTTACATATGCTACAAGAAAGATTGTGGGAATATTTTTCTTACCTCATGTGATGACTTTGTCATTACCAATCTATCCAGATTGTAACAGACGTATAAAATTTTGTCTGTTTACTGATCAGTAAAATTTGAGGTAAATTGAAGATTTTATAAATATTTTATCTTTCAACGGGACACTCTTGCAAATTAACTTGAGTGAAACTTCATAAACACAGGGAGTGATGAATCTAGATACTGTGGGATTTCCAAGATAACTTCCCTTTTTAATCTGTTTACAAAACCTTATTTCTGCCTTGTTTGCTTCTGTTTAGTTCTTGCATACAGAAAACTTTCACTTAGGGATTTCTGAGGTGTCAGTAGGAAATATTTAGCTGTAGACAAAGCTGCTACTTGGCTAGCAGTGCAGGTAACTGTAGCTCATTGAATAACATTTTGTATTAACACTTGCCCTTAACAGGAAAAAAGTCACATTTTACCAGAATGCATTCAGCAACAAGAACAGAGACTGCAGTGAGCAACACTGTCTGTAGAGGACTAAGCAATAAATAGAAACACTTTTTTCTAAAATATGCAAAAAAGCAATTGGAATTTTAAAAGGTGTTTATTATTTTAAATTCCTTTCTGAAGCAGAATGTTTATCATTTTCCATTCCTGCAACATTATCTACCCAACTACTTTATATTAATGGATTGCTCTTACAGAGGATGTACAACTGTTTTTCAGTAATAATTCAGGTATAGAAAATGATTAAGAGCATTACAAGAAGGACAAGAACAGATTTCAAACCTACCAGTTGAGCACTTTCCACTTCAGAGCAAAAAACCCCATGCAAAGTATTCTGTGTCTTATGCCTTAAAGTGTGTAGACACCCAAAGTTCTCCGTACAGCAATGACAGAACATTTCTTGTTATGTACGATATCAGCACAAAATAGCTGCAAAACCTGTTAAATCCGAAGTTAATCTTCAATATTGTCAGCACAGTTCTGATGGGAAAAATAGGCCATATAAAACATTGTAATTCCAAGTTCTTATTACAGCCATCTGAAGAGCAAAGCAGTCTTCACAGATTTTGAGATATGCTAGAACTAATTGCATGTGATTCAGTGGAATTACTTGAAAAGCAAAAAATGTCATAATGGTATCACCTTAAGTAGTATTTTTTATTAATTTATATACATAGCTATTGAGAAAAAACACAGACAATACATAATTATCACAAAACTCACCAGTTGTGCTTTATAAAAAAGTTTATGTCCTTCAGCAAATAACAATGATGTACTTTGTGTGCTTAGAAAAGCCTTCTGGTCTGTGTTTGCCATTCTCAAACATAAAGATTGCATTGTTGATTTTGCTAGCATTAGTATTTGGAAGAATAATCAATGCAGAAATACTCAGGTTTGACAAGTGGTATAAGATTTCTGTAAACACGTCTTCTCTCAGAGAGATATTGGAACCAGATAATATTAAGGGAAATTATACTGCTTGGAACTCTGATCTTCAAAGAGAATATAAGTAAAGATTGAAATCAGAATGGACATTTAGGGATATTAAATGCAAATAAGGCTTCAACAGAGGCTCAAAGATACAATTAAATTATGGAAATATGCACAAGTTCAATAAGTGAAAACATAAAATACTTTGGGATGGAAGGTTATATAAACATAAGCTTATTATTGCTAAATTAATATTTGAACTTAGCTGGAATATTTTGGCAATATTTAAATTGAAAATTCTGATTTATCAAAAGTAGGATGCTTTGTGAAAACTTTCAAAGACTTTTAAGTTTCTTTAGAGAGCAAATTATTTTAAGAATTTAAATGAATTTTATTCCAGCTATTTCAAAACAGAACATTCTGAAAGTGTCTAGCATTGGCTTACCTACTGGATACAATTTTAAGATGGTCACCTCAAAATGGAATATTTAGATTAATCCAAAGTATTTTTCTGCACTTTATTGTGATGGAACATTGCTGATATTTGTATTTGTTTCCATTCCATTGCAACAATAAAAGAGAATAGAACTTATGATATTCCCCCCAAAGAAAATGTCAAGTCTCAGCTGATTGTTTTGGAGTATTTTTCTTTAATGGCTTTAAAAATGTGTCCTCTAATAAACATAAAGGGTGATTAAACTTAAATACTTCTTCTAAAAAAAATAAATTAAACAATTCACATGAATTATGAAAAAACTTTATGTTTTCCCTAGTCTTACAGTTTCTAATGATACAAGTGGGAAACAAATAGAACGTGAGTTCAGTAAGCACATCTATGTTTATAAGCAAAACGTGAAAGTAGTTTTAAATATATACTCTTCACATACCTTAGAAAGTCACTAGGATTCTACCAGACAGCATTTATGTACCTTACTGTAAAATGTATCTGATGATATATGTGTTTCACAGGCAGTTAAAGGGTAACAGAATTTTACATTCAGTGAGCACCTACAAATCTTTTTTAGATAGAGGTTAGATTGAGTGCATTAGCAGCCTAACCACATATTTAGACAATTAAAGATTTGGCTAACCCTTAGCATGTGAGCTCAGAAAGTACAGTTGTAGTTTTAGACTGAAGGATGAAGAGATCAGGATCCTTTTGCAGAGCTAGAGAGATGCAGAGAGTGGGGTAAAGGTGAGAAAGAAAGAGAAAATCTTATGTACTGTCATATATTTAAGTTATTGTAAATACCATGAAATAAAAATATCAGTTTATGAGCCTCTACTTTTCTCTGCTTTCCCCTCCTGTTCAGTGACTCTGTCCTCAAAACACTTCAAAATCCATGTAAATTCTGCTTTCCAATACTCCAGATGTACAGTTTGGATGAGGAGCACTTAGTTTAGTTTAGTTTAAAGCATCCTCTGCCACTTGCTAGCTGCTATAGAGATTAGCTACGCATCTGTATGGCAACAAAAATGTGGAACTGGATGCTGATGCCACCAAGAACATTTCTGATTTTAACATTGGAAATTACATAACAGCTTAACAACAACTAAGGTTGCCTGGAAGGTTCCTGCGCCTCTCCAAAGTACAGAGTTCAGAGAAACTCACATTTTTTAACAATGTGTTTTGAATATCCCTGTTTTGATTCTTACTTCTTTAAGTTTTGTTCTGATAGTTTGTAAGATACATCCTGTCTACTTTTCTTCATAGAACAGGGTACTTACACCAGTCTAGAGCACTCCACCTAAACATGTAGCTGGTATCCCAGAAACAGCACTACATGTACACTACATATACAATGTGCATTACATGTATAAATTTTTACATTCCTTTTGCCTTTACAAACAGGATATCATATTTGTGACTTTAATACATACTAGTTTTTCTGGTACATAAATGCACCAGTAATGAACAGTTCAGCTGGTTTTTGTTTTCACCTTAACTCTATACCTATCTTTTAGAGCTAAATATGATGTTCCCGAAGGATAATAGAGGGAAATCATGTTACCTCAACATGTTATTTGTCAGGGTGTTTACTGGAGCAAAAGGGGATGTTCCTCCTGCTTTGATAAATCAAGCAAGCAAGCGTGGCAAAAGGAAGTTGGTTTTTACCCCTGTAACATTTTAGTTAAGATAAGGAGTGCAGTGTATCTCTCAATTGTATCTACACACTGTGCTTTGGATCATGTCACAGAGGAGTCTCAGAATGAAAATTAATTCCTTTTGAGTGAAGCTAAACTGGAAGATGCACAACAGGAACACATCTAATACACTCTAACTGCAAATGGCCATTCAGCTAATGGGTCTAATCTACAGCTAGTCCAAAATAAAAAAAAAAATAATAAAAAAGGAAAATATATAATGGAAACTTCAGATCTCCTCAGCCCCAACTATTTGACTCCTCACTGTTTGATCATGGTATTTGCTGCTCCAAACTTAGCCAGAGAGCATCTACTCCCTGTGTAAATGGTGGTATCCCCAGCTGAGGTTTGAGGGATGTTTTTAAACTGCAGCCAATATAAGGAAATTACCTCTGATGGCAAATAGAGTTTTAAAGGATTGACCCAAATCTCATTAAAGTTTCTGGATGATTCCAATCAATTTTAGTGGGTGTTGCACTAGGTCTAGAACCTCCAGGTTTTGCTGCTTCCTGTTGTCTGATAGCACCGAATAATCTCAAAAAAACCCCCTAGAAAGAGCCCAGCACAGCATATTGTCTGTATGAGTCAAAGAAGGGATTTGAGTAGAGAAGGTAGTGAGAACTCTTACCCATACAGATTGTTTCATTTAACAGAATGTAAGTGAAGATTAACACATATTCCCTCATCTGGAGGAACATATAGCTTGGAAACATCTGAAAAAGTTAAATAATTCTTAAGAATCCCCAGAAGACTCATTAGACATGACTGACCTTGACTTAAACAAATTACTTCTAAGATAAAAACAAATATTTTGGTATAAATATATCTGATATACCAAATATTTACTTATTAGGATTTTTCCTTTATACGAATTATCAGCATCCTGCAATAATAATTCATAAAGAAAAGAAAAACAAATGAAGTGATTATGCTTTGTGAAAGGTGAGATATTTTGGACAAAATATTGTTGTTTTTCAGTCACTTCTGTGCAAGAAATGTATTAAAATATTGTGTGTATATATCTATATAGCTCAAACTGTGAGACAGAATTAGAATAATCAATTGTTTATACTATATTTTAAAATAAATTGGCTACTTTGATATTTAAGTGTTTTGATAGCTTATTTTCTAGTAGGTCTCTGTTGCCATGCTTTAGGTAAGTTTCTGAGAAGGAGATTTAAAACAAGAGCAAAAAACCTACCTATACCTGTGTACCTTGTTTCATCTATTTAGGTAGAGCAGGATATTGTTCCAGACTTTCACCAAGTTAATCAGACATTAGCCTAAAACCTGACTGCATTCTCATCACTGGGTTGGCATACGACTTTCTATATTTTGGTCTCCAAGCAAACAATAAAATTCCAGTCTTCCCTGAATTAAAAAGTCAAGTAAGCAGCAAACATAACTAAAGAGCTCTGCCTGTTATCTACTCACAAAAAGACTCACCATAGACTCTTGCTTCCATCTTTGGAAACTGGCATCCTCAAGCCAAATGAGTCCTCTTCATTTTTTCCCCACCTTTAACTACTGAGGACTCTCATTTCTGTCTTGTAGTATGTCTTTATCTTGCTCCTTAGCCAAAGAACTTCCCTTTGAGCGCTCTTTTTCTTGACCTCTCTCACATGTAGGCCTGCTGTCTGAAGGGATTTAGCTCGGGTTTTGCTTACTCCCCTGCCTAGTCTCCCAGTCCCAACTCAAGAAGTAGAATGAAAATTCTGCTTGTTTTAGAGTGGTTTTTGCATTGTATGGTTCCAACTTGAGACTCTTCAGCTTATGCCACTTGCAGGGAACTGCCTCCCTTCCCTGGGAATCTCTGCCACATTTTCTGTTATGGTGACAATTTTAGTGTTTCTTCCTTCCACTCCAGAGTGCCAGTGTCTGAAATGGCTCTACCAACAGCTGAAATGTATGTTGTTAGTTGGGTAACTGCATTTCTTTCATCTGCTGCTGTGCTCAAAAGTCTTTTAATGGGAGAACATTGGTGAATTATGTCCAGAGCACTAAGTTCTGTGGTCAATTAAGATGAAGTCAGGAATTCATTCGTCTCAGTTCTAGAGTTTCAAGCTTTTTGTAGATTCCTGGAAGTATTGCTACATTGATGAACCTTAACCTATGCTTTAAATATTTTCATTATAAACTTTGTCCAGGAACTTAAAAAAACCCAAGGTTAATATAGTCAGTTAATTTAGCAGGTGTCAGCTAAAGACCTGAAGTGCCTTAATCTGACCATAGTTCCCTCTAAATATTTCTTCTCATGGACAAAAACTGGTTTTGTCCTTTGCCTTGATTTTCCTAGCACTCCTAACTTTCCATTCAGGTTTCTAAACAGTGTTCTAAGCTAAAAGTCCGAAGTATGTTGTTGTAAGAACCAGGCAGTATCAGCAAACAGCCATGCCATAGAGGCCTAGCATGCTATGTTAGATATGTACTATTTATTTACTGAGTATAGCCCTTCTTTTTACTTGCATTCTTTAGCAAAAGATGTTTCTCTGAACCCTTTGGTTCAC
This sequence comes from Antrostomus carolinensis, assembly GCF_000700745.2. NCBI lineage: Eukaryota > Metazoa > Chordata > Aves > Caprimulgiformes > Caprimulgidae > Antrostomus > Antrostomus carolinensis. Next base: position 6,550 of record NW_010333867.1, read on the forward strand.
CCTGTTTTGATCAAGGTGGAAGTGTTAACCATTTATATTTGTTTAAATGTTCTGATTGAATAGATGATTATCAGGCTGGTTTCTGTGGTGTCACTGGCAGCACGAGGTAGGTAGCTGTTGCCAAAGTTTGTATATGAAGTGTCTGTGTACAAGGCAGCTCTTGGTGATAATGTGGTCATATTCAGTTGGTTGTTTAGTATAAGCATAACCTTTCTGGTTCAGTGCCAAGCTCTCAAGTATCCCAGATATTTCCATAGTGTTGTTTCTTTCTTTTCAAATTACACAGGCCTGCTCTTTCTAACAGACTTCTTTCACTCTTCAGTAAGTGGTGGAAGCACCATGCAGCAGACCATTGTTTATAATGAATGAGAAGCTGTCCTTGCGTGTTCCTTCCCTTTTTCTCATACCCTGCTGGATTCCAGAATTCTCACTCCCATCAGTTGCACCTCTGAAGTTAATAGATGTAAGATATTGCTCAGGAAAAGTCCTGATATTAGAACTTGGCTATTTTTCCTCATTTTTCCAGTGTATTTTACAGTTATTTGTATTATAATGAAGTAGGAAATAATTCCATTTAAGATGCTTTATCATTTAGGAGTGAAACCTGGTTTCATTTAAACCAGTGGTGGAAGTTTGACTGCTTTCAGTGAGATGAGGTTCAGGACTTATATGACATAAGGACTTGAATTTATGGTTTCTTCTGAATTTTGTGTGTGTTTTTGTTCTTTCCAGTAGGGCAATATATTGCTCCTTCTTCTGTTGCTGTTGGCACATCTTGGAAGTAAAAAAGTGTAAGCCAATAACTTATTTTCATCCAAATAATCTATTGCACCTCTTTAGCAAGATTCTTTTACTATTTCTAAGAAAATATTCACAAAATACTGAAGCACTCAGCAGACTGTGAAGATAGGAAGGTGGAAAATATTTTGCTTTGGCGGAATACTAATGTATTTCAATGTCTTACTGATCTGAACAAATTATATTTAAATATCTGTGGCTATAAAGGAGAGCTCTCATACAAAATTCACATATAAAATTCTTAAGGAGTTAATTGTTCCTAAAATATTTCCAGCAAAAACTTTACCATAAGGAGATGTTTCATGTATCGAAAATGTTAATGATAAGGTTTCAGTAATGTCTGAATGACATAAAAGTTTAAATCCTTTGAAAAAAGTGGTTAAGGCATGTATTGAAAGCATAAGTACCAGCAGCTGGCAGAAAATGCGGCAGAGTGTTCAGCCTACTGAATTAAGGCTCCTAACTTCACCCAGCTTGATTAGCTGGCTAATCTCCTCAGGCTTCCTGTATAATTAATGCAGAGAAAAAGCTTTCTTCCAGTGCTGATGCATGGACCTAATTTAAGTGTTTGAATTGCCCAGTAGAAGAACCTATTTCTCTTCACTGACTATAAAGAGACAGAGCTGGCTAAGCTAGGTGCATCAAGTTTGGTCAAAAACACTCTCTTCTGTTTCCTAAGGGCTCAGGTTCCTGGAAGTGGAACTTGAGTCTTATAACCACTTAAGGTGTTTTTGCAAGTTTTTCCTTGAGGCTGGTCAAACAACTTCGATAGAATTTCTTTATCTAAAAATTCCATTACCAGAGTCTTTAGTTCTTTCCAAATTACCTGCAAACAAATGAGTGCTTTTAGGATATACTGGTTTATCTAGAATTATTTAGATGTTGAACAGAACAAATCTTACCCAGTTAGTTAGGAATTCCTTTCTGAAGTTAACCGTGTTTTCTTTAGCAAGTAGTATTGTAGTTATCTCATCACTTCAGTAAATTATATTTTCCCATTCCCTGATTAATTGGGTAGTACCTATAAATCATTTCTACTGTGACCTTAATTACTTTTTTTTTACAAAAATATGTATGCTTTTTGCTATGCAAACTTGTCTTGAGACTCCAAAATTTAGTCTCACAAAACAGATTTCAATAAAATATTCATGAGAAATCAACACAGTGACATGAAGATGACTAGCCCAAAGCTGATATTTGTGAAAAGTATTTCTATTATTGTCTGCCTATGTATGAAATATTAATTCTTACTGATTTGCCTGTTTATTGCCCATCTCAAATTAAGATTTAGAGTCTGAAAGCACCAATGAGACAATGCAAACCCTAGTGAGGGATTTTGTTAATGCAGTAGCCCAAAGCACATTCTAGTGACCAAGTATGTATTTGTGAGTTCTGATATAAAAGTACAAATGTGATTGTTATGATTTGACATCAGCATCTAAATTATGTAGTTGGAGGTGATATCTCCTGTTATAGCTTCCAACTGAACAAGCTCACTCTTTCTCTTCCTTTTAACCCATCTGTACTGATCATATCTAGTTTTCATCATCCTTCAGATGACTCCTTTGAGGACAAAAAGGTGATATATCTCCTTTCAAAACATCTGTATGAACTGCTTTCTACCTTGACCTCTAACTCATTTGTCAACTTAGCTTGAGAATAGGTATTTTTTAAGCAGGACTGCAGCTTTGTCAAATGATTTTGAGAACTATTTCAGAATGATTAAGCTTATATAACAGATAGATACATCTATTTTATGAATCTTAATTTTTAGTCACCATAGGTTATTACCAATGTAATAACCTATGGTGACTAATGTAATTGGTAAGGCAAGGTAATTGGTGTTAGCAGCTAGTAGGAATTCTAGAAAGAATTTTTATGGAACTGGAATACATGTGCTGAAAATGTCTTCCTCTTTTTCTGCTTTATTATTATTATTATTATTATTAATTACTCAGTTTTTTCCCATGAAGCAAGTGAAGCAGAATGATCCTGCCTTCTTTTCATATCTATGATTTTTTTGCTATAAAATCCTTCTTAGTGCTTCTTTATTTTGATAGTCTGGTGGTTAGCGTAAGGAAGAGTTTGTTTATCTTTTGATTCTGTGGTTAGAAGACTTCCTTTTAGAGAAGAAGGAGGGAAGGTATGATGAGGAGGGAAGGAAAGGAGACAGCAAAATAAAGGATGAAAATTCTCTCAGAACCCATTTTGGTATCTCTAGTGGTGTGAGGGTGACTGTGAAGCACTACACAGCACACTGGCCTTTCAGATGTCATGCCAAAACTTACATTAAGTTACAACATTGCTGCCTGAAAACACATCTGCTTTATTTCAGATGTGTAGTGAACTTTGTTAAATGCTCCTTTCTCCTCTCTAGCTCCATCTTATGGAAGTACTTTAGTACGTGAATCTCCAGATGCATCAATAACAAAGTTTATGTTTGTCCATATTTTGTATTTTCTGAAGGTCATAAGTCAGATCACACATAGTATTGAAAATATGTGCATACTCATGCACTGAAGTATAGTTATTAAGGAAACCTTTTAACAGTGTAAATAACAGCAGGGGCAAATGACCAAAGCTTTATTAGGTCTCTTTTTCAAGCAATAATTTTAAATAATAAGTAGTAAATGCTGTAGAAACCTGTACTGCAGTGAGAAACACAGCTATAGAGTGTCAGTAATCTGTTTTCATTCTCATAAAGTCATTAAACATTGCAAAGAATATCTGTTCTCTTCTTATCTACCTTTTTTGTCATATTTTGATTTGTTACTTGAGAAGAGAAAGAGAACCTTTTGGAAGCATGCTAAACTATAGTTTAAAAGAAAACAAAGAGAAAGAAAATAGCCAAGTGGCCCAGCTATTAGGTTCTCCTTCTCTGTTCTGAGTCTAGGATTTGGAGACTTTTTCTTTGCTTCAAAATTAGTTTTCTTCTTTGCTACAGACTTTTGTTCTTCTGTTTTTTCTTCCTGCATGAAACTGTTCCCTTCCAGCATCAGTCAAAAAACCTATCAAAATTCCATGCCTGTGGTTATCCCATAAATTCTGTGGCAATATTGGAGGGAAAATGAATCAAAACCTGTGCAAACTCTGCTCTTTCTTTCTTTTGTTGCAGAATATCCTGTTCCCTCTTGCTTAGAAAAAAAAATTGTGCCCAAGGCATCACCATGCCACATTTAATGTCTGACAGCAAAAAGTGTTAGTTTTGTGATTTCTTAGATTCGGAAAAGGACGATGAAGTTCCTTGAAGACAGCTTCTCTTTACACAGAGCCTAGGTCTCTCATATTTAACATGTTTCCTAAATGAATATCAGCAGATATTTAACTGGTGTTTATGAAAGGAATGACCAGCTGGCTTATTGTCGGTGGACATATCCAGGTTGGCTGTGCAAGTGAAGGCCCAAATAGGCCAGATGTTTTCCATCACAGCACACTCTCGAAGTACTGCTCTTATGCCTGAACAAACCCCACACATCAAGCAGTAATCATGCCCTGATTTCTGTTCTAATGCACATTGCAGCGTGAAATAAGTTCCATACCATCTTGTTGACACAGAGTGCTTCAGCTGCTGGTGTGCCAAGTTGTTTCTTCACTGAAGCTGAACTCAGAAATGTCTGCCTTTAATAGACAGGTTATCTTCATTACTATTTTCCAGGCAGTTCCTCACAATGGCACTTGTATGGCACCATGAAGAAGTGTATATCCAGAGCACTGAATGTGCATTAACAAAACAAATCACAAACATACATACACTTCCAGAAAGTTATTTTGGGGCAAGATTTAGGGACAATATAATCTGTTTGGTACCAAACAGAGGGTTAACTTCATGTGACTACATTTAACTTCCTCATTAGTGGAAGAAACAGAGAAAACTGCCATAGGTCACTTAAGCTCCCTGGGCCATGATAAAATGAAAGTCTACAGACATCCTCCTCAGACATAACCCCTTATCCATGGTCTTACCTATGTGAACTTTCTAGTTTAACTTGGATTAGTCAATCTTGCTTTCTCAGTACTCTATAGCTTAAACCTGTGGGAGCAATCAACCCACTTGGTTAGTTTGGCTGCCTCTGTTTTTTCTGCCTTTGGCCTCAAAATTTAGTGTTCCTTTTTATATATCCTCTCAGCTTCAAGAGGGGGGCCACAGAATACTCTATATCAGCTTAACATATGTAGCCTAAGAATTTAGGCACTCTTAGAAGATAGAAACTATACTTTGAGCCTCCTTAGGATAAAGAAGCACTGAGATTTCTGCTTTCTGAGCAAATTCTCTAGCTGTTCTCTACAATGCTTTGTAAAATAAGTGGGTATTCCCCTTCTGCTTTTTTAATAAGTGGGTGGGGGTTTTTTTGTGGAAAGTGAAATACATCCTGAGTTTTCTGTGTCTAAAGTACTGTTAGATTGGGTCATTGAGGAACTTGGATAGAGAACTTGGGCGCAGGCATGATTTATGAGTCACAAATAGATCAGATGAGATAGATACCAAAAAAACATTCAGTTTCACCAAATTATGGCCAAGTGTTAGTAACATATAATAGTAGAACTTTTAAAATATTGATGTAAAACACAGTGTTCTTTTGCCCTGTATTCTTATAGTTAGAATGGGGTTTTTCATGAACCGGTCACTTGGTGTTATTTGCTTATCTGTATTTTCATGTTGGTAATTTATTAGAAAGGAGAAGCGTTTGGGGCAACTATTGGCCCTTTTTTTGATTCGTTTATTCCTGCAAAACCATTGGAGTTTTATCAAAGATACTGATAAGATGGAGGTAAAGAATCTTTACACTTGTATGCCAGTTGTGTTGTACAAGTTCATATAGTTGTCTTCTGCAAAGTACATCTGAACTGAGGCTCAAAATGTTGGAGTATTGTAAACAGTGTGCAGTATAAGTCACTGGTTCCTAGAGCACACAAGAGAGCTGCAGAATCACTCAAACATTAAGGAGAAACTTACAAGCTTTGGCTTTCTCCTCTTGGTGATGGTTAGGACTGAATCGTTATAATGGTAGCATTTAAGAATGCGAATACCTGTTGGGGGCTGGTTTTTTTTTTTAATGTAAGGACCAAATGTATTGTTAATAGGGCTAGAAAGTAGCTAATACTTCTATTGAAGTAATTAGAAACAGACTGTGGCACCTGAGACTGTGAGCTTTACCAGTACCTGGAGAAATTTTCTCCATTTTCTATTTGCATAGCCCTTCTTCCACTGCTGCTGGTAAGAGGGTAAGAAAGATGTAAATGGAGATGGTCCTCCCTTCTGCACTTATTGCTGCCATCCTGCTAACTGCAGGAGCAAAAAGTCCACCTTTGCAGAGCTCTCTTTGTTTTTGCTCTTCTCGCTTTTTGGTAAGGATGGCAATAAACCCATGTCTAGTATGGCCTCTTCCCAGGAAGATATAAAATTTAAAAAAAAGAAGGAAAGCAGAGGTTGCTTAAGGGGTGGAGGGTGGGGACTACATGGCTTAAGGAGTTTGAGGTGGGATTTCATATCACAGAGAACTGGGGAAAACTGGAGGGGATCCCAGTTCAGGTTATAGTGAGAAAGTGAAAGAATCCCTTACAGAGCCCTTAACCTCTATTGAAACATTTCAATCCATCTGCTTCACCTCTCATCACTCCCCCAAAGTACCTTTCTTCTCTCTTTCCTCCACCCAGATTTCACCACCTGCTTCCCTATCTTCTCTTAAAGGGTGCAGGAGTCTGATGCAATTGAATCCAACTTGTGCAGAAGTTCCAGCCTGAGCAGTCTATGCACACACACACACGGATCAGATTTCTGGATCAAGGCCTGAGGCTGAATCTGTAGCCGAATATTTCCTGTTTTACGTGAGATCCCACAGCGCATGGCTGTGTCCTGGCACAGTGCATTAACTTTGCAATGTTGCAAATAATGTTTCTCTTTAAAAACTAATTTTCTCCTATGAAATATCCATTGAAAATAGTACTAGCTTTTGATTGATTGTTTGTGGTAAAGAATGGCTGGTGGTAATCCTGTCTGGCTTTGTGTTCTTCATTTTACTTTGGGAAAAATCTAAGAGAGACTCTACAGTTTCCGTTACTACTCTTTTTCAGCTGGTGTTTCTGTGTTGGTGAACTTTGACCATTGACTGCAATCCGGAAACAGGCTATTTCACTTTACAATTTACAGCAAGTGCACTGCTGACACTGGGATTCAGAAAATTTTCCTGAATTTGTATAAAATATCTCAGGAAATTCTGAGTATTAAGGACACTAAAGGAATCCTTACTGCATTCAAGAACTGACTATGTATAAGAGCTTTTCATTATGTACAGTGGTTTCAAACTACCTTTAAATTTTGGAGATTCTTTGTCTTAATCCACACATTTTATTTTGTTCCATGAAACTGTTGTATGCCAAAGCAACATCTCTCTTCTTCTTGATCTACTGTAACCATTACAGAAATAACTTCATTTTAATGAACTAACATATTTAAATAACTAACATTTTAATTTATTTGGGCCACTAGAGCCCAGAATTTCATTTTCCCTCTGAGGCTGAGGAAAAAGAAGCATGCACTTTCCAGACAGGGGAAAAATAGGGTGTAGAACAACCTGAGGGAGGTTCCAGCTCTGCAGCAGTCTTCTGTTATCATTATATATGTTCACATTGTGTAGGCAGGCCTTCTGAGAGAGGAGTTAGGACTTTGGAGACAGTGGTCAGTGAAGCCAACTACTCTGAAAGATTTTTTCAAATCCAGTACAGCAAAATTTATGCAGTGACCTAGTGAAGTCATTTTAAATGTTAAGAGAAGGAGTGATTAGAGAAACTAAGGAAATGGAAATGAAAGATAAGCAAACCATAGCCATTTGCAATTTTGGAGCCTTTTCCCTTAAATAACCTTACAGGAAATTTTTCATACAAGTATGGTTACTTTATGGGATTGCCCTTATAAGAGAAAGAAATCAGCAGTCAGCTGGCTCATCAAAAAACCCTGATAATGTAAAGTTCAAGAATATATCCTGCACTGGAAATATATTTGGACTTGTAAAAATATTCATAATTGTGTAAAATCTCAGAAACAACTGGTATTTTTGTCAGTTGCAAAGGATCAGCTTTATGTTCCTTCTGTGTTTAAAAATCTGTGCTAATGCTACTGTCAGTCATTACTGTTTTACTGCTATTTGTTTTGTTATATTACCCAGCATGTTTGAACACCACCAGCCTAGGCATTAATCAAAGAACCTGTCTCTTTGTAATGATCTGAGAACTAATGAAATACTGTCTGGAAAGGCCATGTGACCTAATCTTTGAGAATAAGGAGTACAGATTTTTTTTTTTTTTTTCAAAGTAAAGCACTAAAATCAAGGAATCCACACTGTAAGTTATTCTGTTATTGGTTCTGACACAGAAGTGACATTACTTTTATTTCTTAACTAAAGTAAACTTTCTGATATAATATTTGCTTCCATTGAAATGAAAATTATTTCATTAAAACAAAGGGATTTTAGGAATGATTAAAACAAAAATATAATTACTTTAACATAATAATTACCACCTTTAAATCTGGAAATACATATATGATGAACAATCAGTTTTTTTACATACTTCAAATTGTTAAGTTGTATAAAACAGGAATAATAAGCATAGCAAAACCTACATATTATATTTTTCAGGATTGATCAAATTGAGAATCATTACATTTATAATTCTAGTGGCTAAGAGTTTTGGCCTATCGTATTATTTAAATTATTTAACTTCAGAAAAGTTTTTGAAGTAAATTTTGTGGGTTTTAAATATTCTTTTATATAATCATGTAATAAAAAATTATCAAAGTAGCTCAGAACACTTTACAACTGTTTTGCTAGAATTAAAACTGAGGGCACTTGGGCACTTGAAGTACATACTTGGCGTTTTATGGTTATCAGCCCAAACTTATAAGTGAGGTTGTTCCACTAATAAAAAGCTAACTTTCCTGATCTTTTCCCACTTGAAAAAAGTTGAAAAGGAAATACCCCAGAGACTAGAAAGGAACGCGGTAGCTTTGAGGATTTCTTCCTAAAGTTCTCAGTCTGGTCTCTAAACAAACCCAAAGCAAGTCTAGTTCCAGGAACAGCAAGTAACTGCAAACTCTTTATGAATCAGAAGGTGCAGGATTAGTACAGCTATACTCTTGAACAAAGCACTTTGTAGCAATGATGGGGTTTATGAATCTAAAACTGTGGTTTTGGACCCTGGTAAAGTCAAACTTGAAATTGTGCTCAAGATCAAATCAGGATCACTGTCCTTCCATGAATGTACATCTTTAAATAGATTTCAGATTCCTGTGGCTAGATTCCCCAGACTAAATGAGCTGCCCTTGGCAAAGGACTGAAAAATGGAAGAGGAATTGAAGGCTTTAAAGCAGTTGTGGTTCCCCCCTCTCCAAGCTGGCAGACAGTCAATCCAGTTCCGATTCAGTATGCTCAGATGCCCCTGGCCTTCAGAAGTGAATCTGATAGCCAGAAACTGATGCAGGCAGAAAGGCAAGAGCTACTTGCTTTTCCATGTGAGAATGGGGCATGAGAGGCAGACTTGGGCTAAGATCCTGGCCTTCTGCCTACGAGTTATCTATTTCTCTAAAGGAATGGGATATTAAGAATCTTTTTGTATTCAGAGAGTGGATAATACTGCCATTAGGAAAAATATCTTACTGTAAACTGAACACGATTTTACGTCAGGTTTATGAAGAATTTGGAGGGACAGAAGATCATCAGCAGGATTTGGGAAGAAACAGATCAGATGTGAAGATGGTGAACATCAATTAAACCTGATGTTAATTATATAAGAGGGTTATGTAGTTGATAATAATTTATGTTGCTTATAACTGAATGTGCAGAGGGCTACAGATCATGTTTGACAAATGAGTGCTGACTATAATGTACTTCATTTTGAATGCCTTGGTTTCTAGGAGCATCTAAGAGGACAGATGTTTAAATGTACTGAACATGATGACTCCATAAGTTAATGAAAGCTTTCATCTTGTGAATCTGTGAACAGCAAGACCCCAGGGTCTAAAGTTTGAAATGAAGTGGCATTACATCTAAAAATCTCACCCTCACTTTGCCTGCCTCAGTGTCTCTGTTTATACAGTAAATATTTTTATATGCTTCTATATAGTTGGTATACACTTTAAATTGTATTTGAAGATACTTCAGATATGTGCAGAAAATAACAAAAAATATGTGATAAATATGTGATAACAACTGCATACAGTTGTTTCTAACCTCCATCTGCTAAGCTGACAAAAATTGTGTAGTTTGTTTTGTACTAACTGTAACCAACACATTAGTGCAGTGTTTATTCTCCAAATCTGGATGCAGAATCTTACAATGAATCCTAAAACCGTTTTGTCTGAAGGGACAAAAAGGAATTAGGCACAGCCTAATAGACTACTCACTGGTTAATGGAAACTGAAACAAATCATGTAAATACTTTTCACTGGAAATTAGTATGCACATTGACACATAAGTTTCTCAATATTGTGGAACATACATCTCCATAGAAGTAAAAACAAAAACCAAAACAAAAAAAACTTAGGTGAAATAATGTTTGAATTTAATAAAAAAAAGAATGAGCTTGTCAGAGCCACAACCATTCCTCTATCCTTCACAGGCAGAATATAGACACAGGGAAACAGTCTTGATGCAAACAAAGTAGCTTCAGTCAGATTCATAGTCTCCCTCTACATTTTTTTCCTTTAAACTTGATTTATTCTTGGGTTTATCTTTCCAAGGGCTTTTAAAAGGTTTGAACCATAATTTGAAAACACAGAAGAGGCAATAACTAAGTAATGTCTTTTTGTGATGGATATAATTTTTCTTGAAGGTTAAAGCCAAAAGCACTATGATTTGTAAATTAAATTATTTGTTATTTTTGCTATACTTCTTATTTATTAGCTGGATTTTCAACAGCAATGACCAAGGCATTTTCAAAATGGAGGTATGAACATATAAAACTAGAAATAAAATGCAACTTCTTTTTAAAAAAATCCTTCAAAATAATTTTTTTAAATTTAGAGTATAAAGTTCCTACATTTCATTCTTCAGAACAGAAAGGTTTACCAAAATGTTGCAGATAGGCTATTACAAAATGTTTTCCTCCCTCCACAAGGATGATTTTTTGCACTATGCAGCACATTGTACAGTGTTCCGTTGCCATGCAAACTTTGGATTTCTGTGGATATGGGGCCTCTACTTGGGTGGGAGATCAAGGACATTCTTCCTTGCTCTCTAGTGATTTTGTCAAGCAGGATCTGTTTCTGACAAAACAGTAATGGCCCCTTTCCCACAAATCAAAAAGCATATGGACTTTTTAACATATTTCTATTGTATAATAAGTTATTTTTCTGCCGAATTCTGCCTTTCCTCTTTGGTGATTATGTATCTCAGCTTACCTCCTTCCATTCAGTGATCTCAATTTATTCCGATTCAACTATCATCCACAAGATCCTTAGCATTTACATGCACCTTTTTCCATCCTGGTAGTAGGAACACATGGTCATAGAGAGGAAACTACAGGGTTTGGGCCTCTGCCCAGAGCAATTTAACTGACAGAGTCATCACATACTGTAGATGAAGAGAGCTCAGTGCATAGATTGGCTATAGTTTCATAACTTGCAGTGCTAGCTGATACACCTTAGAACTGCACACAGAGCAGTGAAATGCCTTTGTGAATAGCTGCTTACTGTTATTTCCAAAAAACACTCAGGTCTCACTAACACTCTCTAAACTCTTATTTTTTAAAACAAATTAGGTTGATTTTATCAAGGAGAGGAACACAAAGCCTCGCAAACCACTTTGCCTGTGCTCCTTTAATATAGTTTACTAAAGCCATTTTATCAAATGAAACTTTTAAAATAGACTTGTCAGCTGTTTATGCCAACATGGACTCTAAAATTAATTTTCATAGTTGAATCACACATCCAAGAAATTGGAAGTGATGGAAACAGTGCTACAAAAACAGTGGGGTTTGCAAGTCTAATTTGACGATATATTATATAAATTCATTCTGTCCATGTTCAAACCCCACAGTGGAGTTTAAGTTCCACCAGCATAAAACACCACTGTTCTGTTGGTTTCATCAGAGCTACACTGGCCTACTCCCATTCAACCTAAAATCTGAGAAAGTTTAGCTAATTAGCTAATATAAGTAACTTGGGTACCTCAAGAATTTTATTGTAAACTGATGGACACCTTTCATTCCTGACGGCTATTTTTGAAATTCCCAAAATACCAGCATAGTTATATAAACTGTTCAAGTTGCATCCCTAATTGCTAGTTGCATTTTATAGAGATGTGCGATGCCCAGTCTACAGTATCCTCACCTTTATCTAGGTACCTACTTTACTTCCTAGATCATGAAAGATCATGAAAATCCTTCACTGAGAAAGGAAAGATATTGCATTTATTTTATGACTTACAGCTTTGATGCAGACCTGAGAGACTCATTAGTAGCAATTAATTTGTAAATTGTGGAAAGCTTTCTTGACATTTCAGTCAGATTAGACAAGAGTCTAACATGAAAGTAGGGCTATGAATATGTATTCTTCCCAGAGTTCTGTAACTGTTTAGACTGAAGGGTCTCTCATACAAACTCCAGTCCATAATTCATCTTGGTAGTGATTTCTACTATTATTAAATACTGTTAGCATAAACACAAATGTTTCACTCCATTCAGTTTATTTTATTTTTTTTAATCTAAAAGACTTCCCTAAATTTGATTTATGCTTCAGATTAGTAAAATTAGATGTTTATTGGCTTGAACGAATTAATGACTACTTTATTTGCTGAATTAAGTGCAATCAAAGAAACAATCCAGGCTTCTCATGCATTAGATCTAAAAGTCTTGAAAGTATTTAACAGCATCACCATCACTGCATTTTTCCAAATCATGTTTATGGGATGAAAGTAATTGAAATTTTAGCAGAAAGCAGTGAATTTTCTGTCTTGCATGGGTTTAGGTAATATATCTTAGACAACTGTCAATGGAGGCACTGTGCTATACTGTTATGTTCCTACAAACAAGTAAAAATCTCAGATGTCAAGTATCATACTTGTTGATGGTTTTGTCCTTAAAAAAGGTAATGGGATTTGTAACTTTCCTAGGTGCTAATCCTAAGAATGCAAAGGAAGCATCCATTTCTCTCCTTGGCTTTGTGATGACTTGTCAAAGTCACATATTTGAAGCCCTTAGAAAGGGCACACAAAAGTGAACACATGCTTTGAAAACCTGGCCCAAGCTATTTTATTTTTGTCTCTTTGCCAAAGAATGCTAGCTATTTTCAAAGACTATTTACAAATCAGAGAAAGTTCCCACCAGATTAGAATTGTTTTAAGGAAAGTTAAAACCTTGGCCAAAGTATTCCACAGAGCAGAATCTTTTTAATCTGTGCATACAGTTCTTGCATGTATAAAAAGAGTTATTTTTTGATAAGGAAACTAAATGCATTGAACCTGCATAGTAACATGTCTTTGTCAAAGGCTGTTGTTACAGTCCCTGTGGTTGGTAACATAAACAAAGTGCTGTAGGTCTGTTTTGATGAAGGATTGGTCAAATAACTATCCTTTTGCTGGATAGTGGCAAATGCTTTGGAGAACAGTTGTAAGATTCTGGTATCATTTTACTGTGACCTGAGAAATTAAATGAACTGGCTAAATAAACAACAAGTAAATTTGACCTACCTTTAGTTGTAGGCAAAATGTTAGATAGTGTAACATTATTAATTTGACTATAACTTTAATTCTTTATTCTCTGTTATTTCTTCCCGTATGGTAAAGAACCAAAGTCTCTGTGATTCATACAAGAAGTTGAAAAAACAAACTGGAGACATGTTTTTGTAACTTACTGAGTGCTTGAAGTTTCCACTAATTTAGAAAAAGATCCTTGTCCCCATAGGACAATTTATAGTAAGAATGTTGAACATATGAGAAAGAAGAGTAATTCCAAAGATGAACAGAATTTCTTAAATAAATAAATAAAAAGAAGAGCAATTACTCTCAGCCAAAAAAAGAGCAATTACTTCTGCTTATAGCTGATCAATAAAATTTTAAGTATGGTAGGATGCACAAGAAAAATAAACAAAAGCACACTGAAATGTGAATATTTTTGTATTGGGAAAGTGCAAACCACAATTTTTGACCAAAGCCAATTAAATGAAAAAACATAAATTCTTGGAAGATCTGTGGAGACCACAATCATGGGCTGCTCAGAGTTTGAAGTTGTCTTCTCAAGCATCTTAGTTTGAACACCTTGAAACCAAAGCATTCACATTTACTATCCATTCTTGAGCATTCTTCTCACTCTAGAAAGTTCTGTTGCTCTTGATTGATTGTCTCAGAAATCTAGTGCACAAAACCTATTTAAACTCCAGATATTGAAACTTCTTTTACTAAGCATCTAAACAGCACAGTGAAAGCTCATATCTTGTTTCATCCTTTGGTTAAATATTAACAAATAACATAAAATGTTGAAACTTTATGATAAGGATGAGAAAAAGTGTATGTAAGTGTTCAAAGTTTTTTGCAAAAGTAATCATTATATGAATTCTGAATGTTGCAAAATTGTAAGGTTACAAGATTTTCTGAAAATTTAAAACTTGAAAATGGTTAGTAAGAAAATTTTGATCTTTTATTTCTCTCACCACTCTCATTAGCATTCTCACAGCTACAAAGACACAATGAATATTTATCCATCACTTTCTTTTTTCATCTTCTTCCTTTTATCTAATAGTTCAATTGCCATCATTTGATGTAAATGGCAAAGGGCTTCCCCTGCTTTTTAAATTTTTTTGAATAATAATTTTAGTCCTTTGGGATTCTGTGTTCAGCATTGATCTTAACTGAGGAAAAATACTAAATTCCATACCAATGCAAATTCAAGCTTGCAAATTAGTGATTAAGCAGTGGAAGTCTGTTTATAGTATATACAAGATCACTTGGAAAAGTTCCATTTCAGGAAAGTATACTTTTCTGAGAAAGCTGCCTAACACACAGATTTTTACTTTTATACATTGTGTAATTAACATGCTTAAATATATATTTTTATATAAAAAGGTCATCAAGTTTTAATTAAAATTGAGCAGAGAGAATTATAATCTAGGATTATAGTTTCATTAATTTCTTGAGCTGTGCAAAATGCAAGTAGTAGAAGACTTTCAATATAATCCTTCAAGTCTAAAATATAAAATACATTATCTTTAAAACAGACACATTGACAAAGGTCCTATGGTTCATATTTTTTATAACTTTTAGGCCAAATTCAGAGTTGCAATTCTATTTATGTCAGTGTAGTTACATCACTGTAAGTTGGGGCACAAGGCCTTCAGGCTGTGCTGTCTCTACTGGTCTTAGAACAAACATTATCAGCTCAGACAGAGCAATCTGCTCTCCTCTAGGAACATCCTCTAGGTGTTTAATATCCCTTTATCTCTCTTTCAATCCAAAGAGGGCCTGCTCTTTACCCATTTCAACCACACTAGTCCAATAGGCTCACTCTTCATCACAAATCAAGATGTGTAATGGAGACTTTTGAACCTGGAAGAAAAAGCTGACTCTCAATGAGTGCATGGCAACACTCTAAAACGATCTTGTCAGCACATTGTCTGTATTGACCTGGGCAGTTATTCCAGAATGAATCATTCACGTATAGGGGTACCTGTATATCTCTATGTACATAGCTGTAAGGATATCATTCTATTACTGATATTTACATTAGTGAAATCTTTGTATTTTTCATATCCTGTTTTATTTTACCTAATTCTGTGGTAAAGCTAAATTGAAGTGATGCATTTGTCATTTTGCCACCAAGACTCACTGTCTAGCTCACCTTTGCGTAAATAAGTACCACAGTCACA
Organism: Antrostomus carolinensis; assembly: GCF_000700745.2. NCBI lineage: Eukaryota > Metazoa > Chordata > Aves > Caprimulgiformes > Caprimulgidae > Antrostomus > Antrostomus carolinensis. The sequence goes on from NW_010333867.1 coordinate 22,199, forward strand.
AGCAATTGTTATGCAAGTTCTGATTCCTCCACTCACAATTCTCACCTTGAAGCGAGACAGTGTTTTCAGACCACCAATATTCATGCATAACCACCTCAGTGCTGTTTCCCCTCCCCATTATAACAGATAATGGAGATTACTTACTATAAGATGCACTGTTTCAGAAGTCACTATTCATTTGCTACACTTAAAGAAAGTATTTGTTTGAAAGCTGCTTTCCCCACTCAAAACATCTTCCACTGAAATAGAGAGTAATAAGCACAGAAAATCACCTGAACCACAACAGATGGTAAGAATAGCAATCTAGAACACCCGGAATCACAAGTGCTGTCTCTTACTTGCTTGTACTTGTAACTTATTCTTTAGTACTTTCAATTAAAGTTTCCTGAAAATATGGAATATATTCCTTAAAAAACTGTATAAGTTATGCAAATACTGAGCTATGACTGGCGGGAGTGGAATTGGAGGATGCTTTTAAAAAAATCGCGGTACTATAGTAGGAATTATTTTTAAACCCAGAAAGTCCATTTTCTGAAAAGGATCAGAAAGGAGAGTGACTCCACAGATTTATGGCTCTTCATAATTAAACACAATTTGCCAGTGCAATGTCACACAGAATAGCTGCAGCGTAAATCAGATTCCAATTTTAAATATATTTTCTATCTCTGAGTTAATACATCTTGCTCAGATGTTCAGTGGGTTTTGTTCTTCCATCTTCCTCAAGAGACAGACATTAAGGCCAGGTCAAAGTCCAGTATTTTAACTAGACAGTCTAATAAATAACACTGATTGTTTTGTCTGTCCCTCAATAAGGAAAGAGAAGTTTAGCTGAATAGCGCTGTCTGTTCCTATCCCATCAGACTTTGTACCTCTGCAAAAAGTAAATTCCACATATAAGGAATATTTGGAACCATCAAATACCACCAAGAAGCAAGAAAAGCAGATTATAATAAGCAACATGCACATTGTATTGAGATAGCCATTTTTAAAATATGAGAGCTCCAATAAATATGAGAACTGTCCCAGCTAATAGGAAGCTCACTATTAACTTCAGGTTAAATAATTCCATCTTCTTCAAGAATCATTAAACGTATCATTGACAACCATAATATTAATCCTGTCTTACTCTCTTGGATTAATTTTTGGAATTCCTTCAAGCAGCAAGAGAAAACAGGCATAGTGATGCTTCTACACTTTAACACTTGCAATGATTTTTCTTACACTATCCTCTAAAAGGTACATTTCTAAATTCAAAGCTACATATTTTGTACTCTTAATGTCCTCATGACAGTTATCATAAGCAGAAAAAATGAGGAATAGTTGTCTTCTATTTACCCAAAGCTGGCATGCAGCCATTATTGCCAATTTATGAGCAATTGTTAGTGTGGCATCAACATCTATTTTTAAAATGTTCGTTTCCAGATCCTTACACCAGGATCCTATCTTATCTGTAGGTGATCTGTTTTCCCTGCTTGTCACCGCGATGATGAATATCTTGAGCTGGGATTTTATGTATTTTTTTTCTTAAAATAATAATAATAATACAACTATAGAAAATAGTATGTTAGACTTCCTATTATAAACCAGAGTTGCTGAACCAAGAAGGGATTTTATTTGTAAAGTTCAATCATATATTTTTGTCAAGTACATATAATAATGAAATGTTCAAGTACTATAATAATGAAATGTTCCTATAAATGTCCTCACTTTATCACTCTTATGCTCAGAATCATTTAAAGAAAAAATAAAATGAAGCACACAAAGACAAATGTTGAGCTTAGCCAGATGTGAATTTGCAGCCAGCATTTTATGGACCAAATACCATTTGAACAGAACAGTAGAGAAAATATTTTAAGATTTTTTATTTAAACTAAATAAAATATTTATGCAGGAGAATTTTTGTGGAGCACAAAGGCAAGCATTCATCAAGTCTTGCCTGTTTTCCTCAGCTCAGTATTATGGTAAGTAAAACTGTGTGAATCATAGACCAAGAGCTTTATACATGTTTAGTTATGTGGGTGGATCCTCACATTGATGTTGACTTGCCACAGCCAGCTGTCTGTGTAACCTGTGGAGTAATCACTAATAAATTCAAAACACAATATCCTTTACCTGGATTCCTGGTTAGAACCTGTGCATCATCTATTACACTAGAGATCCCCTTCTTAGTGTGATAGAAAGTTTTCTAGAAGTAATCTAGTAGTACTGAAGAACTGCAGTTCAAGGTACAGAAAACTGGTTACATGCATGTTTTTCCCTGTAGTCAAAGGTCATGTATCCAACCTGCCTGTTCTAGCCTACTCTCCCCTCAGACTTTTGGCAATTGCTTGTGTATATTTGGGGCTTTTTTTCAATGTGAATGAAAAACACATTTTGTGGTGGTCCGAATGCAGGTTGGGATATTACTGAGTAAAGACTCTGTCCAGATACTGTTTTCTCTGTAGGAGACTATTAAGTGCCTTAGCCTGGGTGAGCCTTTACTAGCTGAAAAGACAGTCCATCTAAATGAAACTGTATGTTTTTAGACTTGAGTCAGCCCAAGTCAGGAAATAGTTAGTATTGCTTCTATTAAGTTACATGATTTTTCCTCATATTATTTACTAACGTACTACTAGATGTATTCTCAGATCTTTCCTGTTTACTTTCTTCTCTTGTTTTCCTTCAACTCTTCTTTCTCTGCACTCTCCACCATTAAAAATAAATTTCCTGTACTTTCTCTTATTTCTACTCATGCAAATCTCTTTTCCTCTTCCTCATCCTGTATTTCCTTTTCCTTTTTTCTGGTTCTTAGATTTCATCATTTTTTCTTCTTTCACTTATTCTTTTAAGTCTTTCCCTTTTTTCAAGATCTCTTTGTCCACCTTCCTCATATTTGCAGCATGAACCCCTTCTGCAATCCAGAAGGGATAACGGGATTATTACAACTGGTGAGCTGCCTTTTCTTCCCATCCTAGCCCACTTTATCCTTTCTTTTGTGTCAGCGGGTGGCACCTACTCAGTAAATCATAGGAAAGGAGAAAGTGGAGAATGGCTGTCAGGGTGTAGAAAGAAAACTGTTGTCAGTTCTTGGCAGTGTGCTAAATATATATGCAGTTAAGAGTAACCCATGCAAAGGCACATGTTTTAAAAAAACCCCCAAACCAGCAAACCCACCCCAAAATCCCAAAGGTAACTAAAGCAGTGTTCTGGGGTTCTGGTCCTGTTGCTAACTGGCATAACTTCACTTTCAGTAATGAATTCCAGGTTAACACCAGCTTGGGATCTGGCCTGAGGTTTGTTCTAGTGAGATTTTGCCAACTGCCTCCTTTCCTCCATGCACAGAGTATGGTGAGCCTAGCTCCCTTGATAACCCTCAACAGTTGCTCCACAGATGGGTTCTGATTGTGTAGGAGGTCCAACCGAAAGAAAGTGCTTCACAGAAGGGCAAAAAGCCTTGCACAGAACTCTTTATTTCTCTGCTTCCAGGTAGCTAACTAGCTAGTCCTAGTTAGCCAGTTCATAGAATTGCCTGGTTGGAAAAGACCTTTGAGATCAAGTCCAACCGTATTTATCCACTACTAAACCATATCTCTGAGCACCCCATCTACCCATCTTTTAAATACCTTCAGGGTTGGTGACTCAACCACCTCCCTAGGCAGCCCATTCCAGTGCCCAATAACCCTTTCAGTGAAGAAATTTTTCCTGACATCCAATCTGAACCTCCCTTGGCACAACTTGAGGCCACTGCCTCTTGTTCTACCACTAGTTACCTGGGAGAAACTAGTTTAGAAAGAGCTTAGGTATTTCTGCTTGACAGGACAGAGCTCTGTACAAAATGGGGAAGCTAAGATGCACTTTAACCTTCATTAATACCTTTTTCATGCCCCGGTTTCCATGGGATGGAAATACACGTGCTCTATCCAGAAGGTAATCAGGGCACAGTCACAACAGTTTACACCTGTGGTCTTTGAGTAGTGAGGGAGGGTTGCAGGTTCTTTAGCATTAACAGTACTAACATTAGTCCTCAGAGTAAACAGCCTCCTTCTGTTACTCAGACACTGAACTCCAAAGTACTATTCCCACCTTTAAAGGTATGGAGAACCATCAACTGTTCTAAATAAGCATTGTCAAGATTTTTGACTCACTCAAATAACTAATGTTGGGGATTTTTTTGTTGTTATTTGCTTTGGCAGTAAGTTTCTTTTAACAACAAATCCATGCAAAGCCCAAAATCTCATAACTGTGACTCCTATGGTACTCCTAAACCAAACTGTATGTGCATATTCTTTCTAACACAAGCATTCACGCAAGGCACTGTTGACTAGAGGGCACAAGTCATGTTGTTTTAAAATTTTTTTTACAATTGAACTTTGCAGGTTATTTAAACCAGGGAAAGAAACACATTTCCCAGTGTCCTTGGTTTTTTTAGAGGCAGCGAAAACAATTGTTAAAAGAATTGCTTTTTGCAGGTGAAAACAGTCCTTTGAAGTGTTTTAATAAAAAAAAAAAAAAGTAGTTGGAGAGCCAGCAGGACCCATGTGTAATATATTCCTGATCTGTGCATTTGTGACCTCCAGGGCTGATTATTTGAATTCATTTTACCTAGCAATGCTGCCAGGTGCTTGGGGAAAAAGCCTTCTAGCTAGTAAAAAAGTAGCAGCTTGTTTCCTCAGCAAAACAGATCAAAATGAACCAGTCATCTCAATACCATTCTGCCTGTGCAGGCTTCTTGGCGATAGTCAAGAGAGTGTATGTCTCTTCCTCATACTGGAATTTATATCTGAGAAATCTGCTCTCCAGCCATAACCACTGAATCTCACAACAACTGTTTCTTCTAATAGTTAAATTGTGGACAAATGATGGGGGGGGGTTTGTGGATGTGAAAGCTGCTGAAGTTGCTGTACAACATGGTCTCCCCTATTTTCTAGCTAAATAAAGAGTTTTTAAAAATGGTTTGGCACATGCTTTTCCTTTTTTTTTCCTTTTTTTTTTTTTTTTTTACTACCCTAACAACATACACTCTGGAAAAATAAAAAGAAATGTAATGAGCAAGCTATTGCTAATAATACTGAGCCTCATGCTGTAATCAGAGATATTGGTGAGAGAGTTGGTGGTTGTTATTTGCTGGTGACTGCAATCAAACTGTGTTTTCTTTCTGTGTACTTGTACCGTGTAAGAAGGAGGTTCCAGCAACATCAGAGTAACAGAGTTGATATTCAGCACGTTTAAGATTAAATTTATTCTTACAGTTTCATGAGTTTATAGCAATCAACATTATGCATCAGGCTTATGTAAACTAGTGCCATTTTATAAATTTTAATATATTTATATACTGTGGGTACAGTTTGTCAATTTAATCTAGGCAGAATTATTTCATTTCTTATAAGCTAATATTGAATTCTGTATTAGCTACTGTATTTTATCAGTATGAGACATGTCTTTTTAAGGATCAAGGCCAAAACCACAATTATTATTTCATCTTATCAACATTCAGCTTTCACAGGCAATTACAGCTTATGCATATTTTATAATAAGCATTTGGAGCACATGCTGATTATGTAGTACTTGCTCAATACCTTGTAATATCCAAGAATGCTCATGGCAGTATATGATATTGTGGGATCTTACAGTATAAAATAACTCTTTTCCCTTTAATCACTTACATAAACCAACGTTTTTTGCTTGGCAACCCTGCTATATCTTGTTTGTTTCAATTATTAAAGAGTAAAAGAAAGGCAAAATATTTCTGCTTGCATTTCTTATCTCTGTGTTCACACTGCATCCCCATGTGAAAACAGAATGGCAGCAGAGGAACTGTCATGTGGAAAGAAACCTGCAATCCCTCCAGTATCCAAACATGCAGCCTGCATCTGTTAATGACCAGTTCCAGATATGTGAGTGAACCAAGCAAAAAGCCCTAGAAAAAGAAATTCTTCATCTTGATCTTACTGATCATGATCAACAAACGTTGAAACATGAATGCGTGTATCTCTCAAAATCGTATGGTCCTATCTAATTTACCCCATCTAATCCTCATTTTTTAATGCATACTAAAAATTTTTTCTTCACCAGTGCTCACAATGCCCTCAATAAACTGTGAGAAGAGAAATAGGTCTACATGTGCCATGTGATACACAGCATCTGAGATACCTGAGGATCACGTGGCTTCCTCGCCATCTTTTGATCCTCACCCGTTTCTTAAAATGAAAAATTAGGGTTGGGTGGCATTATTCTGATCTTCTCTGACTTTGCCTCAGTCAAGGATTTTTCAATGTCAGGGAATCCACATCTGCCCCCTTAAAATTTTTTCCATCTTCTTCGTGCTGTCTCAGCAATGTTCAACAGAAAGAACTGGAGCCAGGGACGTGGATCAAGATGTGTAATCGTGTTTTGAATTCTACTATGCTTTTGGCTTTGGTAGTAACTCATGGCTGTGGGTTCCACAGCTTAATCATAGAATTAATTGTCAAAGTCATAATGAAGATCAGTAATTTAATGAGATTCTAGCCAAGCCCAGGAAGCACTTAAAAAGTGTCAGTGATTTTTGGGAAGATTTTAATTTAAGAAGCAATAGTTTTTCAATGAAATCTTTTCAGAGCTTTAATTTATCTTTATCCAAATTCAGTTTAATGTTCTACTCTCTTCTTATGAAACTCCAGCTTAATTTTAATATAATGCTTTTGAAATGGGGAAACTCTGAATACAAATGAAGATGTTTTTTATCGTTACCTGGGCACAAAGTGGTGTTTTGCCTGTTCTTTCCTGCTACTTTCAGGTGTAAGGACAAAGCCCCGATCCCTTGGAGGATGATGACAAAGCTTTCAGGGACTTTAATGGAAGTTTTCCAAGACTTAATTTATGTGACAGAGCTGTACATGAGTGACAGAAGTGTTAGAGATGGATAAATGAAGCCATTCAGCTGAACACCTATGTGTGCATATAATTGCCATAAAATTCAATTTTTTGACATATGGCTTTCAAATTCAGCTACTCTACAGAAGTTTATGGCAATAAATTTTTGCTCATCATGTGTTCTGTGGGAGTTTTCCTATGCAGTATTTTAGAACTTTTAATGTTAACAGTCTCCCATGAAAATCCTTCTTTTAGGACTGAGGTTTACTTCCCTAGAAGTAAAGCAAGAAAAGCAAGAACTCCAGCAGACAAAATCACCTGAATTCCTTTTTAACTCCATCAAAACCTCTAAATACATGGGCAACCTGTTCAAAATGTAAGTGGAAAAATTGCCTTGTCAGCTAAGTAGCAATCTGCTGTCTTTATCTATTAAGGACACATCTTGAAGGAAATCCGTGACAAATACCAAATTCTAGTTTTGGTTTCAAACTAGAACTATATTTTCACACTTCATTACGACTTTATGTCTTTATATACAAGAGAGCTGCTCTATCAGGAAACTTTTTTTTGGCATGGATTCCAAAGAGTAGAATTTCTGTATCCCCGTTATACTGGTGTTCTCCTGAAATATGTGGCTGATTTCATAATGAGATTATAAATTGTGGCTTTTTTTCTAACCTGTATTTTGGCATATGTGATACATTTTAATCTACTTCCCTGTGAAAACCAGCCATTGGAATGCTGACGTGTTTCTTGCTTGCAGGGTTGTGCAAATGCAGTCACAGCCGTTCAACTTTATCATGACAACACACAATTCTGGTATGACACATATTACCAATATGCTTCAGAAACAACTTCTCTCATCTGAAATCCTAACTGTGAAAAAGAATGTATGTATTTGTTAATTCATTGTCAAAGGAGCAGACTTAGAATGTATCTAAATGAAAGTATGACTTACAGTCTCTTGTGAATAACTGAACAACTTGGTTCAATGTTAGGTCACAGTGGAACATAGACGGTAACAGGAATATATAAAAGCTCTGAAGGGAGCAAAGAGACTTTATTCTGGAATGGTGAACATCGTTGCCAGAGTAACATAAACCTTGTTTTCACAAGGAAATGAATCACTTGTTTCTGTTGGCCAGAATTCTGTTTTCTTTTAATTTCATATTTTAGCTGCCTAATATAGTTTGAAGGAACCCTAGGGTTGCAGTCTTTGGGCTAAGATACCTTGTTAATTAAAGCAGAGTAGAAGGGTAGCATAGTAATTACACAGAATCAAGAAAAAATTATAGTAAATATGACATTATCACATGTTGTGTGAAGGAAGCCTTGATCCCTTTGTAGTGAACTATTATTATAATTCTGAAAAGTAGACTCATTTTCACATGTGTTATGTGTATACCTTTATTTATACTTACATCTGTGGCTCATGTTCTTTGGGAAACTAATTTGCAAGTTCCCGCCTTGCAACTGTGAGTCTCATCATTAACTTAAGGACATAATCCCTAGTTGCCATCAATGGACAGTTTATGTTCATGTTAAAGATGTTGGAGCAGATCCATACAAACAGTGAGGAAATATTTCCTTTCTTTGGACCAGGAAATCAGAACCAGTAAGATTCTTCTCCATTTTCCTAGTGTTAAGGCAGCACCAAGTATTCTCACAGACTGTCACCCTGTCTTGGTGAGGCATCCTCACGAGACTTAAGATCAGCACAGCTCATTCCTAAACCACTTTCTATTTTCTCTTCTTACAGTTCCAAGCTATTGAGATTGTGCCAAAGAAAATAAGCAACACAGACTGTTTGAGCAATTCTCAGCTCCACTGGAGTCTCTGAAGGAACATAGCTGGCTGGTACAACATAGACCACTTTATCCTGTATGTAATTTGGGCAGAAACGCCATATAGCTCTCTTCACTACTACAGCCTTAAATGGAAGTAACAGAGAATGAGGGCCAAACATATTCAGTTGAGAATAAAGATGTATATAATGACCTTTTTTTTTGGTGGTATAAATCCATATGCATAAACATTGCACAATGATGCATGTCTATGTGATAGTTTAGACATATGAGCATTTTTTTAATTTGATGTTTGCATATGTGTATAGGTATAGCAAATAACAATGCATTTATTGCATCATGAGTAGCAACAAAGCAAATTCCTATTTCCATTTGCAAAGATCATTCAAAAAGCAATGCTTTATGCTTAGATGTAAACACTGGGAAACACTGAAGAGGTGCTTAATCTGTCCTATTCCAAAACCAGTGTTTGCATGCATATTCAGAGTCACCTGAGAATCTCAAAACCAATGTTGATTAATTAAATAATGCTTTTGATTACCTGACTTAAACATAAGCAACTATTTTTAAATACTTTCAGTGAGGAGCAAAGGAGAAATGGAGAAGCTAACTGAAACCTGAAGGTCATCAACTGTGCTTGACTCGGGGAAAAAGACTCCTGGCCTGAACTGGGACCTTGCATTAGCAGTTTAGACACAGGTAGCTAGTTAGGACTTTCTAGGCATGTTCAAAATGCTATAAATCCCAAAAAGCACAGCAAATGCTATTCAGATATTATAAAGTGCGACTGAAGTGAGTTGATGTCTGCAGCATTAAGGCTCTTGTTTATTTTGAAATGTATTATGCAGAGTAAATAGAGATTGAGGATGGGTTAGAGAGAAAGTGCCGAGAAAACAACTTAAAATATTTGGAATATATCAAACTCCTTGTCTCCCTTACATGGAAGACTAATTTTTTTCCACACCAAAAAGTGGTTTAGCATATAAAAATAGGTAAAGATGCAAACTGAGGAAATAAACACCTTGTGTACAAGTGCTGGAGATTGGCCTTCTCTAACAAAGGGTTATCACAGATGAACGTGGAGGTTTAAGAGCAACGTTAACTTGCAGTCTTTGTGAAACATAGAGCTATTAATTTCATCGTGTTTTCCATTCAATGGCTCTGACCTACCTGATCTATCCAGTCAATATACCTAAGCTTTTTGACAGCTGCAGGCATTATAGGTTGTTTGAGCACCTTAAAAAGAAGATTGGTATGCCATAAATTCTAACCAGGGTTTTCTTTGGTTCTCCCATTCTCTTCTGTTCAAACAGGTGGAGGAGTGTGGAAAGTGCATAGCATATGTCTTTGTATGTTTACTGATCCTAATGAGTGTTTTTATTCTGCTAATGATATATGCCCTGCATTTTTCTTCTGTATCTTCTAGCCACAGCTGTTTCATATTTGTAATGAATATTTTATTGTTTCTGAGGAACACTACTTCTGTGGAAATCCACAGATATACGGAATCTGTTCTCACAACATGGTCAAATCATTCCTTTGACCATTTCAAAATAACAATTCCAAAGGTCTTTGGAGATCAAGATCAGAATCTTGAATTCAGTATGGATTCAGTGCAGACCTATTTTGCCATGTGGATTTTTAGATTTTGGAAACATTTAACAAAAATTAAGTAGAATAGGTACCATTACTGATACTTATGTTTAGGATAAAATACTTTTTGGAACCCAATATTCCCAACTGAAAACTCTAAAAAAGAGATCTTACAGACTCACACTTAAAATGTCCAGTGAAGATTTTTTTACCTCGGGTCACACCTGTCCCACCTACTACATTCAGTGTCCCTTATATGCTTACATAAGTGATGACTCATGAGCACTGAGAAGAGAAATCTGTAAGAAATTTTTTCTTGGCTCTGTGCAGGTTTTATCTTTCAACAGGTACTCATTTTGAGGATGATGAAGATATAAGCTTTTTTTTCAATTTTTTAAATTTTATTTTATTTTATTATAGTAACTGCAGTCCTAAAATAAGGAAGGTCATTCTTAATAGTATTGGTTGGTTTTCTAGCCATTAGAAAAATAAGTTAAGATATAAACAAAACTTTAGCCCAGTGCTGGTCCCTATACAAAGCACCATGTAATCTGAATGCATTTTAGTAGAATGTACTACACTAGAATTCTATGAAAGAGATCTTCCTGTGGTAACTTCACTGCATTTTGTTACAGTCCCACTGTGTGTTTTCAGTACAGTATTACTTGCTCTAGAAAGTTTATAATACAAGTGAAAGGTGGGATCACAAACAGATACAGAAAGAAGGAGCAGGAAACAACTGTAATTGAGATGACATGCTCCAGCACTGTCACTATAGGTGTTTTTGACTCTGAAGGTCTGGGCTTAGAGCAAGCAGACCCAGAGCATACCAGTTATGTGACTTCAGAATACTAAGGTTCATCAACTTCAGCTTTCAGGAATTCAATTCAGGCACTCTCGAGTTCTTTTCCACCCTGATCTCAGTCATATTTTTCATGGGATACCACTTCTTCATAAGCGTGTTATGGTTTTCCCAGTATCAGCTTATAAAACTTCAAGCTAAAACTTGGCCTGGCAATACGGTCCCTGAAAAACATTGCCTTGAGATATTCCATAGAATGAAATTCTAAGTAGTCCTGTGAAAGAAACTGATAAAACTTTCACAAATTTCAGACATATGTTGCCAGTTTTTTCTGTCCCTGCTGGAAACTTGAGCTTACACTGTACAATAACTTTTGCATGATCTATACTGAGAATTAGCTTTTATTCCAGTTAGTAGTACAGTTATATAAGACAACGCAACATCATGCCTTGCCCTCTGCAGCTTTCCCTTATGAAAAATCTGAATAAGCTTTTCAAGTACAAATTATTGTTTGAATCACCTAAACTAGGAGTTTTCAGATTTAATCATCCAGCTGGCAAATAGCAGGGAAATCCACAACTTTAAGCAAAGTAGTCTTTAGAAAAATCAAAAAGCCCCTTAAGAGAGTTTCACTTTCTTACAGCTTGGAAGTGTTTTCTATTTTCCAAATTATATTTTTCTAGGACAGATGTAAAAATAGGTAAATGCAGCTTCCAGAAGGAGCCTGGATGAAATAAGATGTGAAAAAACAATATGAAGAATCACAGTATGTTCCATGTAATCAGTCCTCTGTGAATAAAATGTTATGCTTCCTGTATAGACACGTCATTTTTTTATAGAGCTAAGCAATAACTTTAAATCATCTTCCGGGCTAGTACGTGTTTGACGAATAGCTTTTTATGATTATTAGTCTTTTACAAGAATAAATGATAACTTGAAGGAAATCAAGTATGTGTTAAATTAATAAGGATCTCCTTTCTATGCTGTCATAAGAATTTATTTCAGTGTCTACAACTGTGTAGTTGGCATATACAATGCTTCTGTTTTCTGAGAAAATCTGCAGTTTGATGGTCAAATGGCAATGACTGTGAGCAATCTGCATAACTTTCTTTTTTCTTTCAGTGAGAGTTAAATTTCTGTCTTTGTAGTATGGAATGTAATGTAAGACCAGCTATCACTGGCACTTGAATATGAAGCCAGTATAAAGTATGTGGTCTTAATTTCCACTCAGGATAAGCTACTGGATAAATTGCATCAGCTCTTAAACCCAGCCTGGATTTAGCCTGTTGTCTATGTACTTAGGGCTGCAGTATTAAGTAAAGTGTTCAAGTGAAAATCAGGAGTGAATATTCACTTATCCTTTTTTACTCTGTCTTTTTAAATTTTGGTAGTTTTGAAAAGGAGGGAAGAAAATTTGTAGGAAATATTGTAGGAAAAATTTTCAATAAAATGAACTTACATTAGAATGAAATGGTTTTTTAGTCCTTGAGAACAGGCATGGACAATACTGAGAAAAGCCTAGTCTGCACTTACGGAACTAGGAAGCACTTTGTTTCCTCTGTCATATAGTAGGTCTTTCATGTAATTAGAACCTAGCCTTTCATACAGTGTCTAAGGCAGAAAAGTGCTGTGAATGTGTTTGCTAAGTTATGAATTCAGATCCTGCACTCAGTGAAGTAATGAGCTGTTGATTTGTTTTAAAAGAATGGCATTTCAGCAGAATATAATTCCTCATTTATGCACAGTACATTTTGTTTCCATGAAATTATACAAGTAACAATTAACTAACCATTACAACACTTTGAGAGAAAGGAAAAAAAATTACTACTCAAAAGTAATAAAACTGGCATAGAGATATAAATGCTGGCATGTCAGAACTTTGATCAATGCAATTTAAATTATTTTCTGATTTTACAAAAGAAACGAGGAGATCCTCATATGTACGTATCAAGTAGTCTTACATACCTACATGTGTGAGAGTACTCTGACTCACTCAAATTACAAGACCTATACCTATCTCAAGATAGGAAATGTCATTTTAATGATGATAACACTTTGTCACTCCATACATGTACAAATCCCATAGCAGGGATGCTTTCTTTTTCATCAGCTATAGTAAGCTGCATTTACCACAGCATTTACCACCTGGGTGTCTTTGGAAAAACTTTGCAGCTTCTGGCTTTGACACTGCTCAGTTTATCAAAAACTAAGTTTGAACACAGGTCTGAAATTCCTACTAGTGCTAGATATATACAACTCCTCTCTGCCTCAGCTGTGCTGGGTGCAGCAGGGGGTCTGTCCTGCCCTGAGATTCCTAAACAGTTTCTATTAAAACAGAAGAAAGAAAGAAAATCTCACTCTGAGAGCTAATTATGAAGAAGTCAGGTTCAGATACCTCCTATCTTTGGGAAACTTTCTTCATATATGATAAAATTTCTGAGGAAAACTAACAGCTCCTATGAAATCTTCCCTTAAGCCCAAGCATCTCCAGCAATACTTTCCAGTCTTCTTAAGTCTGAATTATCTTGGGATACTTTAGAAGAAGCATCTCCTTTTCTGAGAAGTCAGAAACAGGATAAATTGTGGGTACCTTAATTCACATACCACCTGGAAATAATCTGCAGCACAGTTTGGATCCTCTCTGCTTTGTGCTAAGGGCTTAATATACAATCTATTGACTGTCACCAAAGTCTTTCCACTGATGCTAAAGTGATTTTGGACTATCTACTGTATCTTTCTTTCTAGAAACTGTAAGATGCCAAAGAACTAAAGAAACTGATTCAAACTGTGCTTCACCTCAGGAGGCAGATAAATGCACTATTCCTTTTCAATATGAGTGGAGGAAATGTAGGAACATGAGGTGGAAAAGAGATTCCTAAGATATTGAGCCAAGCCTTGTATTGCCATCAGTCACATCACATACTGCCCTTCAGAAATGCATCTATCTCTACCTGCAGAACAGCAGAGTATTAACTCCTAGGGGAGTGCTGCTCCAGAATGTCACCCTACTGAAAGCTGAAGATATTCTTCTACTATCAAGGCTAATGGTATTTATGACACTGTTCACTCCTTTTCTGCTCATGTCCTTTCCCTTAAATAGCTTGTTTCCCCACATACTCAGTCCTCTTATAGAGAAAATTATCTCAAGTCATATAGAATACTTAAGTCCTTGGCCAAACTTTGGCATGGTAAAAATTCATGTAACTCCTCAAGAAGCTGTAACTCTTTACAATGAATATTAATTTCATATAATAACTTTTATGTTGGCTTGTAAGTGGACTTCAAAAGAGCATATTACAACAACCCCCTCCTCCCCTCCCAAAAAAAAAGTACAGGCAATTATCAGTGTAACATATTGTAAGACTTTAATGTTATTGTAGCTTCTATTATTAGTAATTGTAAAACTAGAGTTATTCACATTCTCTTACACGACAGTTGCAAGTGTTCTCAGGATTTATGGCTCATCCAGGCTGTGAATTTCAATCTTAATTTGGAAATTCTGTGACTGAGATGATATGAATTGGATGTTTGACACCTCTTTTGCTGTCCATTCCTTCTTTACAAAACTCAGTATAACTGAGCCTACTCAGATCCAGGAAGCAGGATGACAGGTGGTGCTGTGTCCACACTGTCACAGCTCTCCTTCTTAGCTCTCCTTCTTTATAATTGTACCCATTATGGAATCCTAGCTAATATAACTTCATGGTTATTTTACTGTGCCATGTAGATAAACCAGTTTATATTCAGAATGAGCACTAGTCTCTTTGCTTGCCACTGCATTGCATGATGAGGATTAATCTTTGTTGTTTTTCCATGCAGTATAAACATCAGGCTTTTTTTCTAATCTCCTCATCCTTTTCATCTGCAATCTGTACAAATTTATGAGGTGCTTTAAACCCTGAACTTTTTAACTTTCTCCTGATCCCTTAGACAGAACCATTCTACTGACTAAAGGAGAGTTATTATGATTTTTTTCTCATGGTCAAGTCCACAGTTGTCCATTTCAGGGGTTCTTAATAATCACCTAAGCTGATGAAGTACTAACCACTTTCTAAGACAGGATAGCTGAGGCACTGGACCACCAGTCTTACATGGTGTGGCAATCCTCATGTTCTACATCTGTATATTTTCAACACAAAACTTAGTTGTTTGGTACAATGCTCCGTCTGTAAAATTATGCATATACTTACCGGGTAAAAGCTGATTTCCACTACGTAGTGGGTGTAATACAAAAGATAGTTTTGTGAATTAGTTCAGCTAAAGAAAGTGCCATATCACATCTTGGATATTAGCTTCAGTTCTTAGACTGGACAGTTATCAAGCTCACAAATAGACTTGGAGCTGCCTGGTATCCTCAGTGACTTATCAGTGACCTCACTTCTATGTTCTCAAGCAGGAAAGAGAACAAGAACTCCAGGTAGAAGCACTCTGTTTGAGAAAGGTATAGCTTGCTGGTTTAGTAAATTTGCTCAGAAGGGACTGGGCTCACAAAGAGGCTGGGCTTAAATGGGACTGAATATTTACTTTACTGGAAATGTTGGAAAAGCTAAAGAATAGATACCAGTAGCTCCCACCCTTGCTAAGGCTTTCAGGTGGAAATAGCAGCAGCTAGATAGCTTGCATAAAGAGGGAAGGCATTCCCTTTTCAAACAGCCTGCAGTCTGGGTTTATATCAGAAATTAAGTTTATTTTTCAACAAAGTATTTTGGAAATAAGTGTGAGGCAGCTTCTAATTAGATGTATCTGAACATGCTGCATAGTTGTGTGTCATTAGAATGCTTTCTTTTATTTTTCAAGAAGGAAGCACTAATGAAAATAAGCAGCTATGGTAGTGCTTGTATGCTTCATAATTTCAGGAAGAGTCAGAGCAATGCTGCACTCATTAATACTGAAATTTGTCAAGAACCACAAGTCTTGAGATGCCTGCAGATGAGCCCTGCAGGGGTTTCCTGCAAGGAGGGATGTTTTGAGTATTTCCCAGTCCCAGCAACAGTCTGCCCCTGTGCTGGAGGGAATACTGTCCATTGGAACAAAGAGGGTAAAAGCAAATATCTGTTGCATGTCAGGCTGCAAGTCTTTCCTGCATTCACTCTTTGGTATGTTATTTTAACACGAGACAAATGGCAGCTGATGCTAATATTTCTGGCTGTGAACCTTGGGGATGAAGATTCAGCATATATTTTTTACTGAGGCTAGCCTGGGTGCTAACCTTGGGCAGTGGAGGAGGGGATGAAGGAAGGCAGACTACTGGGAACACCCCGTAATGGTATCTTATATCATCCCAAAGGACCACCAGAGTTTTATTAAAGAACTCTTTTGTAGTCCTATTAGCAGCAACACAACCACTTTCAGAAGGAAGATACAAGTCAATGGAGCAATTTTTAATCAAGATTTATGTAAGTATAACTATCGATCCCAGGGTACCTTATCTGACTCTGTATCAGCTTAATGGAATTAATTTATTATGCTTCTTTTTCATGGAACATATTTCAAATCTTATTTGTAGACTACACTGCCTTTTAATTGCTTCTGGATTTTAGAACACATCTTATTTTTATATTTATATAATGTCTCATTGCCAGTGGGAAAACCAAATCACAAAAATCAAAGGAGACATTTAATAACTTTTTTTATATGATACCTGATGAGAAATGTTATTTGTTCCCAAAATACAGCAAGGTTTCTTTATTGGCCTGTCAGCATTCTAAAAACTGCATTTATGTGAGAGATTATGTCATAAAAAATGTATGCAACAGCTCTGATTTAGAAATGTGAATTCTAAATAGCAAAGTGCAATAGCTACAGTACCAGAAAGCATTTTCTTAAGAAAATGTTTTGCTCATTTCATGCAAAAATCTTTCTCAACTGTTCATAAAAGAGGGCATCTACCAGGTATTTTTCTTTATCCTTTTCAAGCAACTGTTCAAGAGTAAGTGTAAGTGTTAAACATTGCTGGGTTCATGCACTTGAAGAGCCCCCTAGGGTTAGATTCTAAAGCCCTTTCATGGCCTTTATACTCATAAATAAGGGATTTGCTGCATTTTAAAGCATATCAGATCACAGTGAAAGTTTAAATTAGCCTTCACTCCAAGGAGAACACATTCCCCAACCCTTGTTAAAGTTCACCTCTTGGGTACATGCAAAGATTGAAATGAGAGGTTTTCCAGACACTCTGGGCATTTCCCTCCTGTTCTCTGTCCCGTGTTGCTCCTTCAAAACTGCAAAGCAGCAAGATAAATGTGGGAGGGAGTCTGCTGTGTCGCTAAAAAATGAGTTTCATGTTACTGCAGCTATACCACATGGGTGTATTTTATCAATTTGTGTAATAACTAGATGGCAGCCAATCGCAAAGCTATTAAAGTGTTCAAACCCAGCTGCCAATTAGCAGCTGTAACAATAATCCATCCTAATAGCTATTAGCAGAGTCAGTGACGGGATATACCTTTGCCACCTGAGACTGAAGAAGTAATGGTTATCTCTGAATCTTCTGGTTTTGAAAAACATAGTAGCCTGTTCTCATTCTTACAGTTTAACTTCAGAGGATTTTATTGGTATGCAGTTGGAATAAAGTATGAAGTAGGGTGCATCCAATAAGAATATTTTGGGCTGAAATTTTCAATGGCTGCACAGTGAGGCACACAGTTTAAGACTTAAATATGCAAATGTTTTAATCCAAAACCAATTTTGAGACATGCAATTGAAGTGACTAATGCAGCTGAGAAGACTTGCCAGCCTATGCATTTATAACTGCACAATTCAGATAATTGTTTTGGAAAGATTTACATTAGTGGATAAAGTACAATGAGAGTAAGCAGATAGAAAAGTCTTTGCAGTGCTCTGCAATCTGTGCTCCTCTGAGAGCACAAGCCCACCCAGATTGCAGCCTGGGGGACGCTGTGGAGGCAACCAACACAAGATTGCGCTGCAGAGTATTAGCTTAGCTAATGCATTCTCTTCTTTCTGGTGGAATATTCTGAGGTTTTGTGTTTGAATGTATCTGAAACAGGAGGACTAAATTTCTCTATAGTACCTGCTAATTACTCTTCTAGGTTAAAGTTGTTCTGAATTTTTGATCTTGGTTAACCTCAGCCTCTGAACACATTCACTCCTACTCATAGGCAAGAAAATGGACAAAAGAGGAATCTATCATAATTCTCTCATCTGGAGGCAGAGGAGGGGCAAGATAGAAAAAGGTGCTGTTATCTTACTGCTAAATACTTGGAGACTCATTTATTATGATAAGTAGACACACAAGAGCCTTAATAGATTGGGTCTTGCAGATACAGATTTTCTGTTTTGTCTCATCATACTCTTGTATCTAAATATTAGCAAAGGCTTACCAGCTTTTATAGCACTTTTGCTATGGCTCCCTGTACCTGGAATTTGAAAAAGCCAAGTTGTGACATGAAGCAGATACTCATGTATCAATCCAGTGGCTGGGTTTTGGGGTTTTTTTTTCATGGATCTCAAAAAGGTTCAGGTTTCTCCTTTTTAAAGCACAGTAAAGCTAACAGCTTTGGGCTTGACATTCCATGTCTGGAAGTGAAAACTGATTCTTTTGCCCCAAGATGGTAAAGTTAGAGAAATTAGCAGGGGAATTAGAAAATAATTATTCAAAACGCTGTCACTGAAATAGTAATCTCCTGCTGCTCTGAGTTTTGTTGCTGCTTTGCTTTCTTTAGTGATGTTTCACGTAATCCAGCCCAAGAGTTCTCTGCTGCCATGAAGCAAATATTAAAAGCAGTCTTGATTCATTGCTGTGATAACAGAAAATCCTATTCCTACTGAAGCTGCTGCAGTGCGACTTCTGATGCAGTGTCAGGAAGAAACCTCAAAGCTGATTTTTGTCTAGAAAGGAGAGAAATTCTTATACTTTTGTGCTAAGAAAATGGTGGAAAATGCTTCTATGTCATGGCTCCTCCTCTAAGGTGTAACTAAGAAAAATGATCGTTGTTATTTAGGAAATTGGGCAATTTATAAACATTGTTGAGAACAGTAATCTGAATGATGGACTGTGTCAAACGAGATATTGTAACAGTAATAAAGGGTGAATTAAATAGAAAGTGCTTGAGGGCTGAGAGTTGGAGTTTAGTCTTGGAATATTAATTAAAATTATAAAAGTACGTGGCATTCCTATGAAACAGCTAAGTCTATTGGAACAAACTAATTCCCATTATAACTCTGATGAAGACACATGAGTCACACGGAATAAATTTGGCTCAGTGAGTTAAATGCTGCATCACTACTGTGGGAGACAGAACCGTACCTATTGCGCCAGGTGCAATTAAAGAACTCACAAGATGCCTAGTCTTTCTATAATAATTACTTTTCTTTCAACAGTTAAAAAAAGGTTGAGACAGGATTGTATATAAAAAAACCTTATTTTTATATGGTTATCTTATTTTTTTTTTCCATTTTAGAGGGGAAAAAAAGAATTGTGTGACATGGCTCTTTTCTCTTAAGGCAAGTTTTACAGATTATTAGTCCAGGATGTTCATTCTTTAGCCGGTATACTAAGGATAATTTAAAAAATAATAAATTGTACTCTTTTCATTTTGATTTTGCATTATTTTTACAAAAAACAAAAAAATCCACAGAGAGAACTTTCTGATCTTGATCAGCTTCATGCTGATGCTAACACATCTCCATAGTAATAAGTCCGTTATAATTAACAATCTATTTTTTTTCTTTTTTCTTATAATTGCCTTGTGATAAGAAGGACAAAGGAACAAACGTGTGGAAAGAAGCACAACTAGAATAATTTCTTAGTAGGAAATAGTCTCAAGTAAGAATTTGCATACATTCTCACAAGTCCAAAATTATTTGGCACTGTGCAGTGAATGAGTAAGGAGGGAAAAAGTGCATTCTCTGACTAACATAAAGGTAGGGGGCTAGGCTTCAAACTTTCTTGGAAAACTGGTCCTAATATCCCTTAGTCCTATTATGGGATATTTGCCACTTCATATGTAAAAGCGTGTATTCAATGGTCCCTCCTCTGGCACACTCCCAAAAACTCTATCCAGAGCCCTATTCATGGTTAGTGTAGTGTAAAACGGGTCAATTTAACAGACTTTAATTGGATCAGTTTTCAAACATGAGTTGAAAATATGGGTCTCTTCTTTTTTTCACTTAAGTCTAATTGCTGTATACTACATGCCTGCATCTGCCTGAGTACTGAAATACAAAGATGTTGCTGTAAACTGAGCACCTCATTCTGAAAAGGGAGGCCTATGCTAGTTTCTCAGTAGAAAGCATAGAAAAGCATTCAACAGTGGGTTACTTAATCCATAGAAAGATTAATTTCTACTTACACTGATCCTTATAAAACAGAAGTCTCTTCTATTTCCCAGCTACTTTTTAAAGCCTCTTGTTAATTCAAGCCTACAAAGTCCTTGGTGGTGGGAAGGGGAAATAACTGGAAGATTGCTGATTATCTGCTTTAGGATGACTCATTCAATATGAGCAATTGTGAATCATGAACAAACTATCTACAGGCAGCACACATAAGACTTAATATCTTCCATGTTACTAGATGCTTCTAATGTTTAGCATTAATGTTGCTTTCTTCTTAAAAGCAGAAAGGCTCACAATATCGTATTGAAGAATTACCAATTTAGAAGTCACACAGAAGTATTTGTAACACCAATTCTCTACCAGTTACCATTGCATGGGAGTTTAGCCAATCTTTTCAGATTCTTTTGTATGTAACTTCAAAAGTCTTTAAAATTACAAAGGAAAATGTGAAAGTTTGTCCCTGAGCAACATACTCTTATTTCTTGTACACGTGGGTCATTACAAGACCAAACTTTGTGATGCACTGCTGAGCTACTTCAGCTGCTGTAGCCAGTAGCAGGATGCTCTCCTAGATGGTGAAGGGACAGCAGCACAGTGGGAGAGTAGCTCAGTAGGATTTACAGATGTTGCTAATAAGAGAGGAATGGTGAGATTTTAAAACCTTCAGGTTCATACTGACTCCAGTATGGAGCATCCAGTAGTGGGTAACAACCAGAACAGTATACAGATATACTTGACTTCTATTGCTGTTCCAATCTGTCTTTGTCCCAGCATGATGTACATTGACATCCAAGCAATCCACTTCATTTATCATCCTAGCCTTCATCTTTTTGTTCAGCCAGGCCTATTTTTCCTGACATTGCAAGAAAGCAATTCATGTTTTATTGCTTTCCTATTCTCTTTACTTCCTATTTTGAGTTTACTTACTGAAGCAATCCTTTTTTGGTTGGTTCTGCCTTGAAGTCATTCTCCCCCAGCCAACTGATTTCTGGGTGTCCTCTTCTTTTCTTACCACTTTCTTCTCCCTAGGTTAACCCACCTTCCTATTCATTAATTCCTATTTCCATTTACCTACCCAGTCTCAGTATCACCAGATTCCTTGCTCCAGATTTTCCTCCCTCTTTACCTCCATACACTGCCTGGTATTCTGCCTGCATTTGAATCCTCTGAATTTGAAACTTCTTGTGCACATTGTGAGTGCCAACAGGAAGGTAGCTCATCTTACACAGTTCCTTTTCCCTGAGGATCCCTCTCTTGCTGTGTGCCCAGCTCAATTCATACAATTCTCAGCTCATTCCCTGAATGCACACGAATTACATCAAATGAAGAGGGCAACCAGGAGCAGGCCCTGTGAGTTTCTTCAGTGACCTCTTCTCTCAGAGAGTTCTGGAGCACACAGGATTCAACTTTGGTGGATGTGCTTGCAATGTATGTGCAAAAAAGCTGGTATTTCTGCTCCAAATAGAGCGCACATGGTAAGTGTGTCAGACATGCTCCGTTGTTTGTACGGGAGTGGCTGCGGTGTGCAGTTCCCTGATACTGAAAGGACATAGTAAGAAAAAGGTTGCTGTAGTGCTTCTGAAATACTCTCTATAGTTTTAGCTGAATAACATCTTTATCTTAGGTGAACCTTAATTCTGTTAAGTAAAAGCTGAGATTTCCTTTTATGTACTTTATT
Source organism: Antrostomus carolinensis (assembly GCF_000700745.2). Taxonomy (NCBI): domain Eukaryota; kingdom Metazoa; phylum Chordata; class Aves; order Caprimulgiformes; family Caprimulgidae; genus Antrostomus; species Antrostomus carolinensis. Next base: position 44,202 of record NW_010333867.1, read on the forward strand.
TAAATTAGTTAAATTATTCCTTTTAAATGTCCTCATCTATGGTTGCATAGTAAACGCTTCCTATGACATGTCAGATATGGTGTGCTCTACTTTTGAAGAAAATTAATTTCCCTTCATAAATTGAGAAGTCTTCCTATATTCTGTGTTCTGAACCTATACTCTCTGAACATCCTATGTTGCCAGTGGTCCTTTATGCAAGCATCCCTAGATTAAGTCTAAATGCTGCTCACGCATAGCCAAGCACTACATGATAACTAAACATTTTGTTTCTGATAGTGTCCTTTTAATGAGTTGCAGGTGCCACAAACTTCATGTTCCCTATAGTGCTTTATTGCTTACTAGATGCAGTAAAACAGTTGGCACACTGTAAATTATCAAGTGATAATTATATTCATGGCCTCAATACAAGAAGAAAATCCTCTGTTAACAACATATTTCTTCCAAAATGTGGTAATGAGATGTGTTGCACCTCCTAAGAAGAGCTTGCAGGGTGACTCTCTATTTAGAATACCACAATCACAGTTCTATTTTTGGCCAGCATCTCTATGGTCAGAATGAAGAGTGACTCTGTACGCCCAAACGTGTATTTCTCATTCACTATACTCTTTAATTTTTACTCATGCACTAAAATAAAGTAGTTCTGTGGTTAAAATTGTAAAGATGCAACATTTATTTACCGGGAAGGTATCAATGTGAATTTTTCATATAATGTGATTTTAAAAGGTTGAGCTGTGAGCTACAATAACCTCATGGCTTAGCCAAGCTATTCTAGTATTTTTCCACTGTTCCAAATGTCTTCTGTATGTGAACACTCCATGACAGCCACATCTCAAATGGTAATAGTGTCTCTGAATAGCATAGGATGCTTCCTATCTCTAATAAGCTCCTTTAATATACCAGTCATATAATGATGCTCATCAGTACAAATTACCACTGCAAGGTCAATGAATGTTAATATGTTTCCTGCAACAGAACCTTGAAGAATAATATAACACCCTCCCCACCCTAACTAAGATAACTCCAGGCTGAGTACTGTCCTACAGCAAAATAAATTAAGGAATACTGGAGTGTGTGGTTATGCTGACCATGATTTCATAAAAAAAAATGATCTCAGAATTCTCCTCAAGTGCTAGAATAATTATTACTTTTTAATAGTTTGTATTAATCTGTCAAAATTCTGTGATAATGGTAAACAACTAGAATATTTAGAGAGCAATATTCACACAAGATTTAATTTATATAATTTTATTTTTAATGTTTTGAATCTTCCTAGTGGCTACAAAGCTCTACACAAGCAAACAGGCACATGGGGCATATATAATAGTTACACGCCCTAAGAGAGCTACAACAGATTCTGGTTCAATCATTAAAGAATTTGTGGGGTTTTTTTCTTAATCCCATTCTTGGTTTTTTTGTGAAACAACTGTTTATTTTATCACTTTTTAAACAAATTGTCTGATTTCTTGTTATTTCTTAGGTATTTTTTGTTGCTTTTTGGAAAAATATATAGGTACACTGAAACTGAAGGTTAGTCATTCCATATGCAGGCACTAATTCAAGAAAAATTTAAAGCTGTATTTTGGTGCATCCCTGTTTAGGACAGTATGTGAAAAACTAAGAGTAAGTTCTGAACGGCAGCCTCAAGCAGATTAATTTTAGTATATGAAACTTGAATTCAGTATTGTCACCAAGAGCTGTTTAGCAAAGAAAAAAGGTTTTCTGAATATTCTGTTCTGTTTTCTTTCACAGCTAACTTAGCCACCTGTCATATTTGTAGTAGATAATTAATTTCAGAGCATGCAATTAGTCTAGCTAAGAATAGTCTTTGCAGCATGCTACCTTCTTATTATTTCTTTATCATGCTTCCCAGCCCATTGACTCATTACTTCTCAGCTACTACATTTACATTTTACTCTTGGCTGAATCCACAAAATAATAAAATGATAAGATAACAGACTGACACTGCTCATTATGTATTGTAATAACCATAATAAGAGGGGTAATCATATCACGCTTATATTTCATGCATACTTCATTGCCTTAAACTCTGGCCTGTACTCATTGATGATTTTGTTTTTTTCTTCCTGTTTGCTAGAAGAATTTAATATTGAACAAAAAATATATTAAACAGTAATGGACAATTTATTGGAAAATGTAAGAGTAAAACCAGGATAAATAGCTATTTGAAAAACACTTCTAAAAAGAATGTCTTTAATTAAAAAGATATTTCATCATTAAGATGATAGACAAATTAATAAAAATCTGGTTTACTTTATAGCATATATTACAGTTAAAAAGGGAGTCTCATGAGAACAAAAATGCATAAACCATACTGTACTGCTTTTTGCCCAATACATAATTCATACATGCAAATGTTCTGCAGATATTTCACTATAAATATAATTAATTGCTGCAGATTCACAGATGAGGCTGTGTGACTGTGCATGCACACATTGCCAGGCACACTCATTTATGTTGATTTCAGGCTAGAGACTCCTGTGACAAGTGTAATAGGTAAAGAGGGAAAAAAAATCAGCGTTTAGAGACACACAGTCATGCAAAATCTATGTAGATAATTCTTCACAGAAATGACAGCATCCACCAAGAAACTGATGAAAGTGGACTGAGGTAAATAAAGGTCTCTCATACTAATAAATACATGTACCGCGTAATATTGCATAACATTATCATACTGCAATATAGTTGAACTTATTCCATTGTCACTCAGCAATTATCTCTGCATGCTGTTGCTGATTATAACTATTGGGAAAACACTGAAAATGGGGGGAAAAAGGTTTTAATGATTATATTTGTTAATAGCTTGCAAAGCTGTTAACAACAAAAAAAAAAGCTGTTGCTTTTGTTATTAAAGGTTTTGTTACAAAAAGCTACAGAAAAGTTTACAGATACTTTTGCAAAATGGGAAATTCAGGTTGATAAATATAAACATAGGGGTCATTTGGAAAATTCCAAGCAGGGAGATCCTATTTGGCTTTGGAGGAGGGAAGCAGACACACGAGATGATCTAATAGGCCTCTCTCTTTTCTATTCTATATGATTTCATCACAGATAACGCCAAGCAGCTGTTGGCAACAAGTAAAATAAATTATGTAGTAAATAGATTTTGCTGTTATTTCATAATGTCACTATCAACATTGCAAATATTTAATCATATTTTTGCTAAAAAGTCAGTAAGACCATGCACCAAGAAAGAGATTCTTCTTTTTTAGCTGGATTTTCAATTTCCTATCTAACATTGTGTAAAAAAACCCAAAGAAAATTAGGAGATTGCATTTAGTGACTTATTCCCTATGGCACAGTCAGGTGCAAAGGCTACACTCTGAAATTCCATTACAGTTCTATCATGAATTTACATATCTGATCAAACTCCAAACAATATATTATTTTGAGTTCATACTCTTTAAAATCAAAATAAACACCTTGATTTTTAAAAGTCTGATCACCAAAGGCTTCCAATGTCTTCATTAGCAGATCAGTTAATTCCTTTTGAACACTAATGCATTCTCATAAATAATTAGACATTGTATGTTACTATCCAGTTTCTAACAAAACTCTATATTTATTTTGGTGTCTAAAAATTGATGCCCTAGTAGATTCCTAAGGTAGAATTTTTGGAATGTTTATGATTGCTATGCTCTGTCTTGTCCATTTCTGTGACATAAAGTTTATAAGAACTCTCAGATTTTTGACTTCACTAGACTTCTACATTGTTCAGATAATTTCTTCAGCCTTCTTTTCTAGATATTTTCTAACTAATTTGATGGCTATATTTAATTTCTTAGAATTATCTTGTTTATTATATATATATATTTATTAGTATACTTGGAGATAGGTTTGGTAGATCAGTATAAGCTTCAGTTCCTCTGTTTTGGTATTACCCAGTAAATATCTGTTCAGAACATATTTGATTTTTCATGGTTTATATTTGGTTCAATTTGATCAAAATTTTCAAGTCTTAGAAGCGGCACTTAGGTTTCTGAATCTAGGGGTTCCCATACATTTAAAAAATCTGTCACTTTTGAAACCCCAGTGGATTTTCACATCAAAACAAGTCAAGAGGGAACTGAAACAGGTGAATTTATGATTCTTACTTACTAGTTTGGAGAAGTCTCCATGCCTAATGTGCTGTGCGAAAGAATGCATAAATATTTGTAGATGAATGGGAATTCTGATACGTCAGAAAAGCCGAGCAGCAACCGAAGAAGAAAATGAAGAAGGGTTTATTGAAATACTTATGAGTATCAGTCAACTCTCTTTCTGTTGTGTGATTTTAAATTGTAACTTATAAACTTTATTCACTCAGGTTATCTTGTTTGGACAGGAAGGGAGAAAGCTTCTCATTTGTTTTTTTTCTTTTTGTATTTTCTTCTTCCTGTTTTTACTTGGCCATTTTTTAATATTTCGAGATTTTGACAGTGTCAGTGAACCAACAGAGAAGATATACAAATATCAATTAGGTGAAGTAGCTCAGTATGAATAAGAAAAAACAAATGGCCAAGATAAAAATTTCACAATTTGAAATTTCTTTTCAAATTTGAGTACTTGCTATGGGCAGATAATAGCAATTGAGACAAGTTGAAAAATGATGGAACAGGACCAAAAAAACCCCCCAAAACCAAACCACCTAAGTTAGTAATCAATTGTTTTCAGTAATAAATTGTTTTCGGTAAGGAATCTGTTTTATTTCTTCCTACTAAGTTTAAATACGCAATGTTTGCTTGAGTGACTTCTCTGAGTATGGAAGTTAACCCCTGGAACTGACTCAATTTTTATTGTTTTCTGTACAATTTTTATACTATTATTTGTGTTGTTTTGCTTGATTGTTTCTCTAGTTTATGAGGTTTTTGATGTTGCCTTCATCTTCAGCAGCTTAAGCACAATTTCCGAAAAGTAAATGGAACACAGAATCAGTGAATCTGTTCTGCTTATATTGACATTTCTGACACAGCATCTTCTAGAAGAAAATCCTTGTTTTTGTGAATTGTTACTTAAAGGCAAAAAAGATTTTCAATCATTTCCCCATAGTCTATACATTACAAATTGTACAAAAAGCATCCAAAACAAATCTCATTCTTTGCCGACAAATCAATGCAAATTTTTTTTCAGGCTCTCTTCTTCAATCTGATTCCCTGGAAGAAAAGGAAAAAGAAATCTTCAAAGTTTCCAGTGAAATAAAACCTACCCATTATTCTTCAACACTCAAAAGCTTATTGCAAGTGAAGATGTGTGGGAACATTTTTTGTCCAGTAACATCTCTGTTCATGCTATAAAAATTGCTTACTATCATCTCTCCTTACAAATTGACACCCTGCAGGCTTTTCTTGTATATCCTCTGAAAAGCTGTAATACTTGCTCTTCTGCCTTTTCCAAGCTCACAGAATTTGTAGACTGGTATCCTACTCATTATCTCAAAAGTTTTTTTAAGAACTGCTTAATTATTCCCATCTTGTCATCTATTTTTTTCAGCTCTTTAATTGTCTCCAAAAAATCCATTCTACATGTGAGTTAGAATGATCTTTCTCTTGTGAAAATGCTAGTGTTAGAAATAACCATAACCCCATCCTGCCTTTGATTATAGTTCATTCTTCTTTGGTCACTGCAGATCTCATTAAGATTCCAAAAGATCACTCACCCCTAATAAACACCATGGCTAAGATACTGCAGCTAGGAATCTTAGCACAGAGTTGAGGAGTGAATAGGCAGAAAGATGGATCTGCTTCTCTTTAAAAATAGAACTTTTTCTAATTTGGGGTTCATCAATTTGCTCTGTCAAAAACAGTGACTGTAGAGCAGCCAATGGAGACATGGAGAGATTTTCCTCAGGAGGCATGAATGCTTGGAGAATCCACAGCAAACATGAGAACAAATGGCAGATTTATCAAAGATTCACTGATCTAAATCCTAAATCCTATCCACAGAGATGCTAAAACTAACTTGCTCAGAAAGTATATATTTTCTTCAGTCTGACTTCATCAGTTTAGCTTGTTGCTGTGTTATACTGAAGCTGAGCTATTCCACTGAATTAAAATATGGTTGCTAACTAGCAACAAAGGTTCATTGTTGTAAGATTCCTCTATAGAAGAGCTGTCTTTGAATATATAAAAAAAATTTTCATAGTATCACTGTTCACATATGAAAATTTCCCATGTTCTATGTAATAAGTAGGTTCAGTCAAGTTACACTACTATTGTTTTATAATATGTCCAAGTTATCATGGATGCATCACAAACTCAAAGGAAAACTGAGAGGATCAGCACTGATCCCATCATCCTTGGTGTTTGGTACCACTACTGGTGAGCAACATTATCTCTGAAGAGCCTTTACACACCTTTCTAATAGTTTGGAAGTCATCAGGAAACAAAGTTCTGCAGTTGCACCATGTGTGCATCTCCTAATAATTATCGAAGCTGGTGCTGAAGTTGTTGAAGATTACTTAAAATTAAGCAGAAAGGCAGAAATCTCACTGGTCAAATTCCAAAAGGTTTTGTGAAAATCAGATTAATTGAAAGAGGAGAAGGAAAGAGACACCAAGCAGTGCCCCCAGGAAGGGAGAGGCTGCGTGATGAGCTCAGCAGTGCTCAGTCCTGTTTAGCCTGTCACTAGTCAGTCAGCAGGCAAACACTGGCTCGTCAGTAAGCACTTTCTTACTAGAAACCAGTGACTGGATAAGCTGCCTCTGGCTGAAGCAGTCGTTAAAGGCAGAGGAGTGCTGTGGAGGGAACGTGAGTGGCTTTATCACAGGACTTGTGCAGTCATAAGGGATATAGAGCTGGGTAGCTGGTGAGAAGACATTTCCAGGGCACAAAAATGCAGGAAATCAAGCTTTGGTAGTTGTGCTGTTCATGGAATACTTTGAATTTAATTTGGACTTTGTTCCAATATATGCAATAATAAATTTGTTTTTAAAAAGTCCCTATTTTGTCCTCTTTCTTCCACTGTCATCACTCTCAAATTCTTCCACTTTGCAGAAAGACATTGATTTGATTGTTTTTCTTTTATATATATGTAGCGGTCTCTGTGTAGAAGTTGATCTGGGCTTCATGGCTTCAGTTCTTCCTACAAGAATTAATTTATATTTGGATCTCTCCCATGTATGAAAGCATTATGTATACCTACTGTCATAGTGTGGTGTACAGCTTATTCTGCTCCAGGGCCTTCAGGAAGCACTTCACAAGGGAAATAGTCACCACACAGTTTCTGAGGGCTGTAGGCTGTTAGCAGAAGGAAGTGAACCAAGGACAGCTAAAACAAGAGAACATGTATTTTGCAGCTTGAACAGAGGCAGAGGAGCTGTGACAAATTTACATGTAAGATAGATTTATCTTACATGTTCTGATGAAGATACAATAGCTTTGTGTTACTCCGGATTTTGCCCTCAGTCAAAGCCAAAGCCAAGTACTTTTCAGCTCTGAATGCTCACACAGTGTTGCAAGGGCCCTCTACAGCTCTGAAGAGAGGTCCACACCGTGTAACTAGAAGGTTTTTCATCACTTAAGTACTGTTGCAAGCTAAAAAGAAAGTAAAATACCTTAGGTTTTAATAGAAATCTCTCTCTGTCCTTGAGAGCGTAGATGCATTGCCCCTGTTCAGAAAGATTCCCATTGCGGCGGATGAATCACTATAATTACTTTTTATACCTTATCATTGAATTATGCTCAAAATTTCTGGTGGGCTGATCAGGGCAGCACTATGGAGAATGACTGCCATCTTGTCCTATTCCCTCTTCACTTGCTCCTATGAAGATGCCTGGGAATATTTTTTTGTTGAAAGAACCACACAGTCAGCATTTTTCCCCTCCATCCATGGACTTCTCTCATGATCAGGTGGAGACACTAATTTTTATCTCCAACAAAATGTGCTTAAACCTTTCACATTAAACTTAAAAGGATGTTAGTTGGAATATATGTAGATTGGTTTTGTCTATTGCTCCTTGCTTTTACCATCTCCGTTTATCCCATCTGTTCTGTGTCTTTGTTAGTTCAGATTGCAAACCTTTTGCAGGCAGAAATAAAATATCTTATACAAAGCATTGTCAGTACATAGCCAATCAATTAGTTTCTTACTATTATAATTCCTTACATGTTTTTCTTAATGTATACCTTTTAATGTACATAAGTCTGGGGTTTTTTTCACTAATACCATACATTTATTGCATGTTTTCTGCTCAAATATTTACAAGGCAAGTATTTCTCTGCTGTTTAATAGTTTAACACACACCACTACTGAAATTAAAGGGAAACACTACTAATTGAGGATAGATTTGTTTTGGATTAATTTTTTGAAAAGCATCATAAGTTTATGCTTTTTTTTTATATTCAGAGACTTCCAAGACTTTCTCTCTTGTGTGTGTTTGAATTTATAATTCCCTAGGACTTCCTGGGTTTTGCTGGCACTGGAACTAGCAGCACCAAAATACCACGATAAGGGCTGTTTATGCAATACTTCCTGCCTTACCAAAGCCAGGAAGTGCTAACACCCATACGAAAATTTCACAAGCTCTATGGACCAAAGCTGTCCAACAAAGCTGATGAGCTTTCTGGATGCTTTTTGTTTTTTTGTTTTTTTTTTTTTTTTTAATGTTTGCTTGCCATTAGCACTGTGCCTAAAATGATGCCAGTTTGTCCTCTTGAATTGTTGGCTGTCCTTGAAGACTAAAACCCTGTTGCTTATTTATTCTTTCAATGGGACAATCACAGCTCACCAGCTTCTTTGCACTGTTTCAACAGTGTATCCCAGTTCATTTCATGGAATAGCCATCTCAGGAAGTCATATATAGTTTTAGGCTGAGCTTATTAATTCTTTATGGTATAACTGATGACAAGCTAGTTAGCACTGCTAAGAATCTTCCGTAAGTGTAAAAGAGAACTGTCTAGCACAATAGTTTGGAAAAAAAGCCCCAAAAACCAAACAAACACCTCTGTGCATCTCTTTTTTTTAAATTTCTACAAATAATGTACAACAAGGAACTTCAGTTGCTGTGAGTGTGTAGCTACTGGGACAGAGACAGACATCCCAAGTAACCTTTTCTAAGGAAGAAATTAGTCAAGAGTATTTGGAAGTCCATGGCAAATTATTACTGTGAACACTAGTGCTGAATATCAGAATTTATCAATAAGACTTAAAGATTCTTTTCTGACTGAGGTCTGATGGACTTATACACTATGCAAAATTCAGGACGATCCAGTATTTTAGAGCGATGTTTTTTACCTTTGCATGTAAGGCAAGACTTGATAGTTAAATCCTTCAGGAACCTATCTGAGACCACATATTGCATCTTTTTTTTATAACCCAATAAATTAGTGTTTCATCTCTCCACCTTGTTCAGGTCCAATTTAGGTGTTTGTGTGTTTGTGAGCATATTCAAATGAAAAGGGAAAGAAATGATTCATAGGTGACAAACTTGCAAGGGAAAACACTTCCTTATCAATAAGCATCTGCCCCCATCCCTACCTTTTTGTCCATTACTATCAGAAACCAAACTCCAGAACTGAGAGCAAAAGAGTCTGATGGGATTCTTCCTGGAGGAGGGAGACATTACAGCAAAACAGGAGAATATAATAGCAAAGTGACACAGAAGAAAGAAAATAACTTTTTCCATCCCATGTGGGCTAGGTGCATAAATTAGAAGCCTGCAGCTTGCTAGGATCCTGTGCTCTTTCTTCATGGTAGTCAAGTCTATTCCCAGAGGGACATAGTCCCACATCTATTACATCAGCTTCCTCTTTATGAGTAAACTCTTTATAAGTTTTCTGCTTAAGGAGTTTTCTATATGAAAGTGGTGCCTTATTCATTCAATTTTTAAATAAATTGCAAGCATCTATGCTTTTAAGACCTGAAGAACCTTAGCATACGTGGCCCCGTATCTCTGATCCCTCAACAATTTAAACTAACCTAATAGCAACAGAGTTGAGGGAAAGGATCAGAGATGGAGAGACAAACAGTGGCAGGGATGGCACCATATAAACAGTGGTGGCAGTAAAAATAATTGGGTGACTATCACACCCATGAAAAGGACTATTCATAAGAACTGGATCATCAGACACAAGGCCAGACAACCTGCCAGTGTCAAAAGATGTGTAATGCTTACTTTTCAGCAATAAAATAAATGTTTCTCATGAGAAGATATGATCCTTCCCAAGCAATGTTCTCAGCTTCCTGAAGGAAAAAATGAGGCATAAAAATTCACTTCTGGATTTGAATCATGCCATGATCGAATGGTAGACTGAAGAAAGGTCATTATCAGGGTCTTGTCTGTTAACAGCTGTATGAGCAACAGCGATTGAAGCCACGCCTTATCTTTTCCTTTGTTAAACTGAAGAGGCTGAGCTCCAACATGAAGTCAAACTGTATTTTCTGTGTAAACATGTAATCCCTCATAATTTTAACTCCACTCTGTTTTGAAAAAAGGCTCCTCCCTGTTTGGAGGCCTTTCGAACCCACAGTCCCTTATCTGAGGTGAAGATGTCCATGTCAAATTATGCCTACAAGAATACCCATATGCACACAGATATGCTCACATGCTCCCAGCTGAATTGGTGCATAAACACATATTGCAAAAGGACATGTGCTCTTTCAGAAGTATCTTAATGTCTAGTATCCTGTTCAGAAATTAGTTTAAATCTCTATTTTACTATATCCTGCTAATGTAGTACAACTGGAAAGAAAGGAACAATAGTATTTAGACATCAAAAAAGAAGAAATTGAAAGAATAAAGCAGCCTATCCACTGATTTTAGCATCTACATTTTTAAAATAGATTTTTTTTTTCCTAATATTTCCATTTTTTGGCAGAAGCCTTGACTGGTAACAAGAATCTGTGCATCACACTAAAAACTTACACCCTTGTTTAAAAGCTTATATAAGAACCATGTAAGATATATTATGAATTTACATTAGTCCCATTAAATACTCATGTAAATATATTATTAACGATGATTAATTTCAGTTATTTTAATTATTCACTTTTTCAATTCTCCCAGATTAACTTTCCTTCCTTTGTGGATGTTCTGAATACCTAATTGGATTCTGAGATGGGGAATACGTTCAGAGTTTGTCAGAAAATACACAATCAATAGTCAAAGAAACTTCTAAAATGTATGATACTCAGTAACAGTGATTTAAATGAATAATGCGAAAGAAAAATACGAAAAGGTAGAAGGGGTAAATATGAATGAAATACATCAGTCACTTTTCAACATGGTGTGCTGTCGTTGCAGAAACACGCGAGGGAAAAGGAAGACATTTTATTTTATTTCATGCGCAGAGATGTTGTTGTTGTAACAAGCTTTAACTCACTGCTAATGTAAGCCTCATCATGGTGGTACATGGAAAGGCCAAAATCTGGAGGGACTGACAGAAAACATTAACTAAGGGAGCTGACAAGGAGACGGGCAACGTCCGGTGCCACGAGATCTCGCACAAGGTGTCCGGTGCCTCCCGCGGGCGGGGTCCCGCTCCGCCTGAATCCACCGGGGACGGGGCGCTCGCGGCGCTCCGCAGCCTCAAACCCTTCGGACGCCGGAACTGGGATCGAAGCCGCCCAAGAGGCGTTTCTCCGGGCCTGCCCGTGAGGCGCCCTCGGGAGCGGGGTCCCGCCTTCAGCGGGTTCCCCGAGCTTCCTGCGCCCCGCGGGGTTTGGGCCACGGCGAGGGCCCGGCCGGCAGCGGCAGGTGGCGCTGTTTCCCCCGCGCCGGGCGCCCGGGGCCCGGCCGCCGCCCTACCCGAAGGG
>NW_010333868.1:0-2519 GCF_000700745.2 Antrostomus carolinensis
TATCCTGGGGCACATTAAGAAGAGTGTGACCAGCATGTCGAGAGAGGTTCTCCTCCCCCTCTACTCTTCCCTGGTGAGGCCACATCTGGAGTACTGTGTCCAGTTCTGGGCTCCCCAGTTCAAGGGAGATCAGGAACTTCTGGAGAGAGTCCAACAGAAGGCTGTGAAGATGATTAAGGGGCTGGAGCATCTTTCTTATGAGGAAAGACTGAGAGAGCTGGGTATGTCTGGCCTAGAGAAGACAGAGAGGGGACCTTATCAATGTTTACAAATGTCTAAAGGGCAGGTGTCAAGAGGATGGGGCCAGAATCTTTTCAGTGGTGGACAGCGATAGGACAAGGGGCAACGGGCACAAGCTGGAAGACAAAAACACAGGAGATTCCACTTAAACATGAGTAAAAACTTCTTTACTGTGAGGGTGACAGAGCACTGGAACAGGCTGCCCGGAGAGGTTGTGGAGTCTCCTTCTCTGGAGATATTCAAAATCTGTCTGGATGCAGTTCTGTGCAACTTGCTATAGATGAACCTGCTTTGGCAGGGGGGTTGGACTAGATGACTGTCAGAGGTCCCTTCCAACCCCTAACATTCTGTGATATTCTGATGTCTCCAGCTTTCACTATTCTGATAGCTCAGGTCCTTTTCTAAATTTTTTTTTTTCAGAATCTATTCTGGATTTTGGATAACAACTGTGCATTTCAGACTGCTTCCTATTGGGCAAACAACAGAGCACAGAAGACTGGGCAAAACAGCTCCTTTGATACTCAGCAAACCCCAGCCAAGATCCTGCTTTGGTGGTCAACACCAGGCTTATGAGGTAGCAAACCTGATGTGGGAGCAGGAAGGATATGAATAAAGGAATCCTTGGTTTGAATAAATAGGAAATTAAAGGTAGAATTTACTTGAATTACTTAAGATATAAAAGTCCCTATTTGTAGCTCCCTTAAATGAATAATCAAAGTTATTTTAAAAGTGGATTCTTCAAGATAAACTCCTGGTGTCACTAATACAGAGCCCCAGTGGGATTCTTTATAATAATAATATATCTTGCAACCTATCTGCTGCATTTCTTATATAATGTTTCAGCTTGGAGACTTTCAATGACAATTCAATGAAGACCTCACAGATTTGTCATACATCATTGTCATTTTTTATGAACTGCGATGCTAAAATGAAATGGCACCAAAAAGAGAGTAGAAATCTTCTCGTGCAACTTCTACTCATGCTAGTGAGCACTCACATAAATAATCTTACTGGAGTTAATGGGGCTCCTGACAACATGACTCACCAGCAAAAGAAATGGTTCCAGAAGGAAGGACTTTCTCAGAAAGCAATGGATTCCACACTGGAAAGTAAATAAATTCCTAGCTGGACTTATAAGCACTAGAGTAATGTATAAATTTACAAGTGTCTCAGTTTTTCTTGTCAGAGAACTTGTGTCTGATCAGTGATTGGAAAATTTATACAATTTTTGTCATTTAGGTGAAAAGTTGGGGTAGCTTTAATGGAGTAAAACAGGCTGCAAATAAAGAGTGTAGTCTTCTGGAAAGCTCAACCTCCTAATCTATTCCCCAAGTAATTCCTAATGGATTACACTAATTGTAACATTCTAAGGTTTTACAAAAATCTTTTGTTAGAAGATTTACAGACCTCTAGCATGTTACTATTACCACTTTAAAAAGTCCCTTTCCTTAACTATGTGCAATAGTTCTAAAGTGATGTTTGGTAACTCCATTCAGGACAAGAGTAACTCATGACAGGGGATTTCAAAGATTCAGCAGTGGAAAAAATGCAAATTATCCTATTTGTAAATTCCAATTCTTTTTGTCTCAGGATTAATGAAGAGAACATCAATAAATCCTCCCCACAAAAGCACTGTGGTTCTGGAGAAAGCCTTCAGTGGTGCAGTGAGAACAAGCAGCTTAAGCCATTGTAGCACAGAACTTGTTCATCCACAGATTAAATGACATAGATGCATGCAGTTCTAGGGAACCATATGTGATTGATGAGGTGGCCCATTTCCTCCTGTCTTCCTAAATGAATAAAGCTTTCCTCTGCCTGGCACTCTGCATCATTATTTACATTTATTCAAAATGAATGCAAGATACTATCAATTTACAGCAATAGCTATCACCCTTATTAGATTCAGTTTGCACAGGGCTGGCCAGTAACAGACAAGGCAGAGCATCTCATAACCAAGAATAGTAGTCTCCTGAAAATACCACCATTTTAACGTCAGAATATGTATATAGTTCTTGTCAAATTTATCTTAAAATTAGAAATGGAAGTAGTGTCCCTCCCTACTTCTCTGAATCTTGAAGGCAGGAACTTTTTTTAGTCTTTAAAAAGATTTAAAAATTTAGTAAACAAGCCAAAAAAGGCCAGTTGAAATCCAGGAGTAGCACATGTTTATGGTTTTCAAGTCCCTCACATGAACACTTTTAAAATAAAATGTCATTTTCAGCAAAATAGTGATCTTGTAAGCAATATAATGAAATTGTCTTACATAGCTGAACTTTCAA
>NW_010333868.1:2549-31706 GCF_000700745.2 Antrostomus carolinensis
AGGGAAATTCCTGGCAGGTATAAATTAATTTGTCCACTTAAATGACAATTTTCAGATCCAACTTACTTCTTTGTAGCCAAAAATGATACGCCCATCATTGAGAAGGGTGGCCTGAAAAGTGAAACTGCCCAGGTTGTAATTATCCTGCAGATGTACATGGTCCCACTGGACAACTAGTGCTGTGCCTGTGAACCCCAGAGTGGGGGTAGAGAGGCAGAGGGAAGAAAAAAATGTGAGAAAAATATTAACTAACTGTAGGAAAAGTACTTAACTATAGTTACTTGAAACAAGAATAACAATTTGTTTCTTTTTAGCAACTTTCAACCCAGCATCTTGAAATGCCAAAGATATTACGAACACAAGGTGCAGCTGAAATCCTCTTAAATGCAAACACCACAATGCCACAAATAACTACCTCAACGACTCGTGAAAAACTCTGCTAAAGCAAGAATAGTCAAGTAACTTGTTTAGAATTGCACAAGGAGTCAACAATCACTAAAGGTAGAATCCAGCACTCAGACTTCAGGTGTGCTGCCACAACCACTGCTCTGCAGTGGCTTTTTAAACACTATATATATACACACACCCCGATGACTTTGAAATGTGACGTGCTAATAGCATTGCCTCTTTAGTAAAAGTTATTATTTGATGAATTCAGATTATTCCATTAACTATACATTAATAGAAATAGCATTATTTTTTGCTGCATGGTGCAAGCCCTTGCTGAGTTTCTGAAAGTTGAAAAATATTAGGTATTCGCAATAAATAAATGTAATTTAAATTAAAATCACTAAGAATTCATAGACAGGGTAAATATTGAGTCTGGTGTGCAGAGATTTAGTTGCAAGAGGCTCATTAATATTCATGGGAGTTCTCCAGCTGAATATCCACTTATCACACTCAAAATGTACCCCAAGCGACTTGCATACCCTGTGAGCACGTTTTACAGATGTTGAGGGTTATAGACACATTCAAGCAGCTTGGCTGAAAGACACTTATCACAAAAACTGTGTTTACTGAAAATGACTTTTTCATCTTTATATGCCTTCCTCAACATCTCTCTTTAGCACTAATTGGATTTATGTGCTTTGATTCACAACACTTTAATTTCATTTCTTCAAGGTGGGTCTGTATGCATCCAGCTCAATGCATTTTTGATATATCCTTGAAACATCTTTTGTCATCAATCTTCTGTGCTGTAATGTTCATTAACATATCTTGGCAGGGGATGTCACAAAACTATAAGCGTGCTAATTTTTGGTGCATACTGCACTAAGTTCACTACGTTATTGTCCCATGTGTCTTTCATAAATGTAGCACATGTTCATTAATTGTGCACACAGTGTGCTTTTACTTCTGTGACCACATTCATTAACTGCTTTCTGAGTATTTATTTGATTGTATTAAATTTCATTTTAAAGGAATTTAAAGAGACTTTTAAAATTATTGGAGCAAAAATAGTCAGAACTCCTTATAGTCAGTCTTTGAGTACCTCAGAATCCCAAGCTAACGTGGAAGTCAGCTGCCTCCAAAACAGTCTTCTCATTCCCAGGGCCTTTATGTAGATTTGTGTGTACATAAGTTCCTTGGAGTTAGCTCCATCAGTGAGACACTCTGTGCTTGCTCATTGCAGATGCCACTCTAAAGCAGCATGCACACTCACAGGGATAAAACACGGACAAATAAGAAATAAGGAGCTGAAGATACAATTTGCTCATTCCTTTTTATTTGGGGTAAGGTAGCAAATTCTTTGTTCTAAAGCACATGGGGTCCAAAAGTTCATCATGTCTTACACATGAAGAGGGTTTCAAAATCTCAAAGAAGTATTCAACCTTGTCATGAAAGCAATGTGATACAGCGTGATACACCTGGTATGAAGATTGGAAGCCAGAAATACAAGGAGAATTAGCAATGTTTTCCCCCAAATCCTCAGATTCTTTCAGTAAAGATGACAAATCTTAGGCCATAATGCTAAATAATTTATGAAATGAAAGTAATATTTTTTCTGTTTGAAAATTCTCCATGCATGTAGTAGGATTTTCTCATGTAAGTCTATTTTATTTCATTTATTTCCAAATAAATGCTGCAAGTAATGACTAGATTGTAAGGAAAGGTTATGACTAGGTGCAAAGGTTACAGGATACATTTTGATCCCTGATCCAAAGAATAAAAATTAACACGGTTGGAAATGTGACATATTTTTTGGACAATTTCATAATGTGTGCTTAAATTAACTGTGAATAAACAGACATAGGTGTACCCAGAAGATTTAAAACAATCGTAGATCTCATTATATTAAGTCATGACACTAAACTAAGTTTTAAATTCAGAACAGACATCCACTGACATTGTATTTGATCACTAAAGAACTGAGATAAGGCACCAGATGCCTTTTAATCACACAGGTTATGTTTTTAAAATATTGATTATAACTGACTTCATGAGTCAAATATCTACACATTCAAGGTTACTGAAATATATAACAGAGCTTCAAGTATAACACTGCCTTTTACCCTTTCATCTTCTGTACAAGGGACTATTGAGAACTTGTGGTGTAGATAAGTGTATTGGATTCCAATCCAGGGACTCGATGCACACTCAGTCATTGACAGGTTTATTAACCTTATCCCAACCCTGCTTCTGTGTATTCTTGCTATTGCATTCCACAAATACTATTTTCATTTTTGCAAGTGGGTGGATGGTATTTACTAGATATATTTTGAAGTTTACAGGAACCTGCACTTTTATACAGGATAGATTTTTCCTTTTAAAACTGGTAAAATACATTGCTAGTTTGCTTTTATGTACTTTAACATCCAGAAGATATCTGTCCAATTAGAAAAAAGCATTCATGACACTTTAACTATGTTCTTAACTGAGAACTGTTTATGGATGTCTAGCCACATGCTTTAGACAGCCTGTGAGTTAAAAAAAAAAAAAAAAATCCTTCAAAAATAGTTACTAAGGGAAATATGAAGAGCCAAGGGACACAGACACATTCATTCATGAAGGACTACTACATACCATTATCGAAGTATCTGACTGTTGAATTTCTTGACACACTGGGGTCAAAATTCGCCATTAAGGGTGCAATATATTGTGTAGCTGTTAGCATTCGATGCACAACTTCTCCAGTATATATGAAACCTACAATAAAAAAACCAAAAAGAATATTGAGACCACTTCAGTAACTTCTGAAAAGATTTAATAGAATGGCAGGTTGAACTAGTTGCCAGAGCATTAGAGGGTCATTTGAAAGAAATTAATCCCACCACCAATTTTAGAGTGAATTAAGTAAGAGATAAAATTTCAGGAAAATGTCTGTGATGGCTGCCAGAAGAACAAGATCCAAGATGAACAATGGAACAACTAGTTCAAGAAGCAAGTTTTCATACAGAAATAAAAACACAGCAAAGTCAAGGAAGAATAACTCCAGCTATGGACAAAATGCAGATATATGGCATTATCACAATGAGACATTTACCACCATGCATATTCCATAGTGCTTTCTATCCCTTCCAAAAATCTGCAATTTGTTTTGTACTGTGAAACAGTCACCTCTTCCAAAGTTACTCTAACCCTTTTTCATATTTCTAGAGACACAGAGTAAGAGACTATTTCAGACAAGAAGAGATGGTAACCTTTAAAAAAAAGAAAAAAAAAAAAAGATCAGATTAAAAGTGGAGCAGATAAGATTTTTTTTCATGATTATAAGTCAGGTAGCATTACTCCTGTTTCTCCTACATTCTCTGCAGTGTCGTCTCACTAGTTTATCCTATTCATCCCTGAATCCATAGTACTCTTCAAGTCAGTAGTTGGCTTCTTCCATCAGAAGTGCTCACCCAAAAACTCTTACAGGTTTGGAACTGGAGTTCTTCAAGGAACAACAGTCATCTATAGTGAATACAGTAATGTTGCCATTTTCTTCAAGGCAAAACTGTTATTTTAATGCCGCTAACAATAAATGGTCTACAAATAAATCAATATTTTTTTAGATTTGTCAACTCCAACTGACTAATGGGACTAACTTCTTTAGATACCCCAACCTAAAGCCTGACTTCAAAACTCCCATTGTCCCAGAGTGTGTCTTTTTTTAAGTTTTATTTTAGCCTTTGCCTTGCTGGTCAAAACTGACAAATGTTAAATTGATTGGAGCTACAGGTAGATCTTCAAAACTATGGTTTGCATATGTCCTGGTTTTTGCTAGGACAGGATCAATTTTCTTAGTAGCTAGAAAGCACTGTGTTTTGGTTTCAGTGAGGATTGTTATGAGAAGAAATGTTGATAACTACAAGGACACTGTGGCAGTTTCCAAAAACAGAGGACTAAAATGAGGGATGGAGAAGAAAAGTGCTGTAGTTAGTAAAACCCAGAACTGACAGTTGGATATGCCAATAAGATATTCCATATCATATTATATCATGTTTAGTATATTAACCGGGGCTGACTTGAAAGTGGGAGGATTCTCTTGGGAATCACTCGGACTCATTTTTCCAGGATTGTGATTTCAGGGTTCCTTTTCGCTCCTCCAGGATCATTATCAGCGGGTGGTGAGCAATTGCACGCTGTATCAATCATATTTATACAGCTGTTATCATTATTACTCTTATTCTTATTATTTTAATTTTATCTTACTCTATTAAATTGTTCTTACCTCAACCTTATCTCCTGATCTTTACCCCCCAGTTCTCTCCCCAATTCCCTGTGTGGGGAGGGAAGGGGGTATGGTGGGGGTGGGCTGTGAGTGGCTGTGTCTTGTTTGGCTGCCAGCTAAGTTAAACTATCACAGCGTATTACCTCTGCTCTTAAAAGTGTTTACCAAATGGTGCCTTATGCTGATGTGTTTGCTTTTTCTGATTCTGTTGATTTAATGAAGTATATTCCAACAGCAAACACTCCCATAACAACAAGAATATTAGAGCTGGCTGAAATTTTTCTAACAGGAAAAATTCTTTTTGGAAGTTGTCTTACAGAAATTCAGTTCTTCACTGGCAAATGATAGTATCCACTGCAATCCACCAGTTTGTGTTTTCTTTTCCTTTTTCAGTCATATTGAGAATCTCTCTTCCTCCACAATCCCTTTTACCGTCAAGCCCAAGAGGTCCTTTCTGCTCAGGAACAATACAACACATGATGAAAGAGCATATAAATCTAGCCCTAAAATGCAATTGTGAAATTCCAGAACTAAACACAAACCTGAACAACTGGAATTACTCTCAAGGTAGAAATACCATTTTCCAGCCAACTTCAGCTAATATACGATATTAAAAAAACTGTTAGTGTGCAACCCTACTTTCTTAGTATGTCCATTCTAATCACTGTGAGATGGGACAGGTTTGTTAAAAGGTTTGTTTGATATGCTATAGGAAATCTCTGAGACTATGAAAAAAATAGCAAGTTTCTGGAGTACTTTAGGCACCCTTCTTACTTTTGTTGTCTCCTGGAATGTGTTGGTAAATGCTTGCTAACTGTTCATGGAACTAGTTCTAGAAGTCATAAGGTGCTATAAACAAACAAACAAACTAGCTGCTAGCAGTTAAGATCAAGTACCATGAAGTCAACTCAAGTGGAGGTGATAGGAGACCTAAGAAAAAGCCAGGTGTGGAGAAAATACAACAAAAGATTCAGCTGAAAACATTTGTCATTGACCAAGGGGTGAGCTAGGAACCTAGCTGACTGGTTCATTTAAAACACACTTATGTATTCAAATGATACAGCATTTTAATATCTAGACAGCTCCAAACTACTGAATTAATTCTTAGAACTAAACTACAACTGCCTTTTTTAGGGGGGGAGCGGGGGGAGAGAGGCAGATATTTCAGTTAAATATCTAAATGACACTTTTCTCTTTTGCTAATCGAAAGGGAGAGAGAAACATAAATTAAAAAAAAAAAAAAATCTGCCCACACATATTTACAAGTCATATATAAACCTGAACTTTCAGAGTATAAAATTGTGGCTGTAATTTTACTCTATTACTCATCATTTTAGGATAGCCTACAGTCCCACCAAAGGACTGGATTTTAATTTTTTCCTATTTATTGCTTTCTGCTTCTAAAATGTCATTCCCTTGAGAAGTACTCCCTCATGCTTATTTAGACATTTTAAATACATACTCTTTCACAGAATATTTGTGCTGCTTATTATGCCCATGGTCATGAGCACACATAATTTAACACAATCTTGGGTACATCTATAATTTTGAAACCATTCCTCAAAAATATTTTGAAGACAATACAAACAAAACCTTTGAATCCATATTTATGTATTACAATTAACCTTAATACTTACAGTACTTATACATCCCTTGCTCAATGGTCCTATCTTTATGCACAGTTTCCCTTTCATGCTTTCATGCCATTTACACTATAAATGTCACCATTATAACTAATAATGAGGCAGATACAATAGGAAAAGAAAGGACTTAATTGTGCTGGAACACATAACTAAGTAAATCAGTCCAGGTAATTAGTAACCACAGAGTGTATTTCCAAGTGTTTGCCGGATGCAGCTTTACTTTAGACAAAAATGGAAAGCAGGAGGTGGATGATAGCTGGGAAGCAAGCAGGCCTTGCATGAAGATCATTCTAATGAGCACTCCAGTCATGTGTTGGAACAACTTGAAAAGAAACACAAAGTCATTTCAAATCAACCCAGAGATTCAAAGGCTGAAGCCACTGTTGAGCATGGACATTTTATCATTGCCACTACAACTTAAAGAAAGTAGCAAATGTAAAATTAACTTATTCCTGAATGGACTTCCACAGAAAATTGGCTTATACTATCTATGACCTAATTTTCTGACAGTGGTAAATGCCCATGGTCGATTCATTTAGTCAAGGAAGAATGTTTCAGAACTACGATTTCCTGAACCACTTAATCTCTCCTTTGTGGAAGGGGTTGGTAGAGCTCTTTTCCAGAATGCTCCACAAGTACTATACCTAGAAGCATAATATGCTCCTAAATACTGGAAAGAAGACAAATAGGAAAGAGGGCTCAGCATTTTGTAAGTTTTATTTGTATATATAAATCTAACTAAAACTAAGGATGAACTAATACTGAAGCCACTTGTAAATCAAGGAGGGTATACTCCTAGTCCTCACAGTGTACCACTACACTGAGGGGAAAACTATATATATATATTTATATATATACATAACTACTTGAATATGAAAGCACACTTCCACTTGATGCAGGATCATGACTTGATTTAACAATGTATTTTACATCTGAACTTATCCATTCCAAAATACTCACCATGTCTGTTGCATTTTAACATACTGGATTTACATATAAGGTTTAACATACAAGTTTACAACAATCTGCACACAAGCTTTCTGTGTTTTCTGTTTTCTACTCAGTACCACTTAGAAAGTTTTTTACTATGTTTGCCAAGTGTGCAGAATATAGATTCAAAGCAGCACAGGCAATGAGTCCTTTGAAGTTGCTACTGTGTGCCTATAAAGACAAGATATGAGATATGCAGGCAACATAAAAATGAAACATTTAGGTTGATAACTACCTTCTCCCTTCCAAGACCCTGCATGAATAAGTTACATAAACCTGAGCCTCGTTTTATATATGTGACATTATGATAAACTGTTTTTTGTACTTTAGTATTTAGCCGAATTTGAACGAAAAACACTTTAGATTATAACTTCATGTGTGATTTATTTTTAAATAGCTGAAACAACTGATTGTATCTTAAAAGCACTGTACTGAATACAGGGTATAAATGAATTATACTTCTATGTGCTTGTGATGAGTAGGCTCAATGTTAAGAATATATATTTTAGGTGCTCAGTACTTCTTCAAAGCTATTACGACAGTTCAGTCTTCACCTACGTGGCAGGTTGACCTTTGCCAGCTGCCCCACACCCACCCAGCTGCTCTCTCACTCCCCTTCCTCAACAGGAGAGGGGGACAAAGTAAGATGAAAAAACTTGTGAATCCGGATATAGACAGGGAGAACACTTGCCAATTACTGTCATGGGAAAAACAGAATTGACTTGGGGAAAATTAATTTAGTTCATTGCCAGATAAAATAGGTTTGGATAGTGAGAAACAAAACCAAACTAAAACAACACCTTTCCCCCACCCCTCCCTTTTTCCCAGGCTCAATGTCACTCCTTCATTCCTTACCCCTCTACCTCCTCCTCCCCACTGAGCAGCACAGGGGGATGGTGAATGTGGGCTGCAGTCAATTCATAACACTTCATCTCTGTCACTCCCTCCTCACATTTTTCCCTGTTCCAGTGCAGGTCCTTCCCACAGGCTGCAGTCCTTCAGGATAAACCTGCTCCAGTGTGGGTCCTCCACAGGCCACAGTTCCTTCAGGACATTTCCATATTTCCAGTATGGGGTCCTCCACAGGCTGCAGCACAGATATCTGCTGCAGCGTGGGCTCTTCCACAGGCGGCAGGGAAATACCTGCTCTAACCTGGTCTCCTCCATAGATGCTTTGGCACCTGGAAAAACCTCCTCCCCCTCTTTCTCTCACCTTGGTGTTCACAGGGTTGTTTCTCAAGCTTTTTCCCTCGCTCTTGACAATGCTGTGAAACATTTTTTACTTTCTTAATTATGTTTTCTCAGAGGTGCCACCAGCTTCGCTGATGAACTCAGCTGTGTCCTGCAGTGGATCCACTGGAGCCAGATAGATCCATCTCTGTTAGACATAGGGCAGCCCCTCACCTCCTTCTATAGAGGCAACCACCACACTACCAAAACCTTGCCACAGACCCCTAATACAACCTAAGACTTAACCTAATATTTTACTTATTTTATATATTACCTATTTCATATTTAATTTTATATATCAACTATTTTATCTAATATGCAATGATAACATTATTTACATGAATGACTGGAATTTCTAGTATCTTGTTAAGAGGGTTTTTTTTATTTTTAGATTGCTGATTTTGTAGTAGAAGATAGGTGGAAAGTTGCATTTGAAACAGAGGAGTTAATATACCAGTATTACCCTCAGCAATTGTTAGCTTTTGCCCAGGTCAGATCACTCCCGCTGTATAATACCTTTTGTCTTCTAAAAAGGGAAAAATGTTCTGGTAATAAGAAAATTATCTAGAGAAAAAGAATCATTGTGTCTGCTGAGAAATAAAAAATATAATGCTGCTAAATAACAGCAATGAAATAAGTTGATGTGGAATTACTCCTTCCAATAGCCATGACATTACTGTCAAAAAAACCCATACAACATTTTACTTATTCTCCAAAACAATTTTTATTGGAAATAAATACCTGAAACAACACTTCCTTCAACCTGAAATACCAAGCAATGCATTTGACAAGAACAGGAATGCTTGAAACCACTTTGTATAGCTGCCAATAAGCAGTTCGACGCAGGCCTCAAAAAACCTTGTAACTTTTCCTTCTTTTCATAGTTTTGAAGAATTTGAGTGCTTGACTGAATGGCAGGTAAGTTCTACTAAAGCTCCATAAACCAACTCTACTTATCAGGTGTTTTTGCCATCATGGTAGATGTTGGCCCATGTACCTTTTGTACAGCAGCATTCATGTTTTGTGTTCAGACATCAGTATTGCTTTTATGATCTACAAAATCTGATGTCTTTTAAAGGTAACTAGCTGCTCCCATTCCACACCAGTTGACATTATCCAAAGTGTGTTAGGGAGTCCCCAGCGAAGGCTTTTTCTGCCATACAATGTGCCTGAAGATGTTGACTCGTAGGGAAGCAAAAGACATGTGATGTACATTTTTCTTGAGACAGCTTACTTAATTCCAGATCAGGGAAATGAAAAGATGATACTTGTAATTTAGGACCAAATGAAAAAGTATGCTTTTAAAAAACCCCAAACAAATGGAGTGATACAAGAACCTGAAGCTCAAAACAAAGAACAAATCAAAGCATCTCATACAAAATATTAAATATAGAAAGAAATAAGATTGCTTTGGAATAAAAAAAGTTCATTTTCTTATCAGGCAGCTAATGTTAAATAAAACCATATGCTAAAAGCCTTCATAATACAACAAGCTGTGGTTACTTAGCTGGAAAAGGAACTGCCTGCCAGCAGTGGCTGAACAATGAAAGGTTTTGCATGAGAGAGACTGTCACTGGGCAAAGGCAGAGCTGTCACTCCAGCGCAGAGTTCAGTGTGGGTTTACTTGAGCGTCCTTGCAGCATATAAACTAGAGGGAAATAGCAGAGCAGCTTCCGAAAAAATGGGATCAGAGGAAACTGGTTTCCCTAAAAGGGTAGGCTCCAACCCAGATCACTCAAGGGAAAGTCTTGATTTCAGCTTGTATATTTACAACACGTTTTGCAGAGATGTAACAACACACTCTTACATACACCCCAAAATATCTTGTTGCTTAGAGGAATAATTTCTTTCATTTCTCCCTGTTCATTTTCTTACTTAAGCAGGGTGAGAGTATATGAATTCTGCTGCTCATTTTCCTCCAAAACACTCTGAAAACTGTTTGTGCAGCCAAGAGAGAAAACTGTAGAGGAACTGCCAGGAGCTTCCCAACTCTCAGCTTCTTCTCTTTTGGTCTCAGCATAATCAAAGCCTTCTGAAAGGATCTGCCCTGGGGCATTTGGTGGTATCTCATATGACCCCAAAGCTACCTCAACGAGTAGCAGTGCTTCTGCTCTGTCTTTATTATCTTAGACCCAGCGCACTGCCCATTTTTGATGGAAAACAGAGTCAGCACAATTACAGTACCGTACAGATTAAGATTTACCACAATTTTCACAATTTTACCCCCAACCTAGCAATTATATATTGTTGAAAGACTGACATAAAACAGGGTATGTTATCTACCTCATCTGAGGATCTATTTCACCAGCCCTGATGAAGAAGATAGTAGGAGAGAAATTATAAAGGTTTTACTTTGGGCTTGTTTAAAAAGCCCACCATAACCAGCTGGCGGGTGGGGGGTAAAGAACTGTTTAATGCCTGGTTTCTGTCAAGCAGAGTTTGGCATCACCGACCAAGACAAAGATAAGATGCTCACAACTTACTGGGGGGTAAACAACCCTCACATCCTAAAATTCATTCACATGCCATCTTGATGCCTCCAGCTGCCAGAGATACTGTCTTGCCAAAGAAAAAAAAGTGGAAAGTGGATCAAAAATTCTTCCTCCGTGTTCTTCAATTTGCTGACTATGATAACTGGTAATGCAAAAAGGTGTATTCATTTATCTTGTTAAACTACTATTTGCCAGGACAGTAGGAAAAACAGACCAGAGATAGGGACTGAGAAGTTGGGCATGAGAGTTTATATAAACATCCTGTAAGACAGAGGTTCTAATAGTAAATTGAAAAATGAATTCTCAGACTTAGCACATTCCAAGACAAATATTATTGTATTTAATTCCACCCAGCAACACCCCAGCATATCTGCATAAGGTTAGCCTTAAAGACCAATTCATCAATTTCTGTATATTCCCATTTGTAAATATAAAGCAGAAAATAAATTAAATAGGAAAATCAGAGTACAGTTTGCTGCAATTTGTAGCTAGGAGCTCCAGATTTAGGTAGTGAAATAAGAGCTCATGAAGCGTATCTGCACCCTCTGTAAAGATTACTGAAGTATAGCAAGAACTTTGCCAAAGGCAGGAAGGGAACTGCAGCCTCTGCTCTCAGGGCCATCCCATGCTGGGTGTGCTCTGTCTCACACACTCCCTTGCTCAAATTGCTCCAACACCTCCGTCCAGACCTATAAGTGATCCCAGCTCTGTGAATCCAGCCCACAGATAACCCATCTAAGATCTCTTCTATTTGCCAGCCACATACTAATATATACCTACAAAAAAAACCCCTTAAATAAAAAATAAAACCATTAAAATATTTAACTATGTAAACAGATATTCCTCAATGCACTTCTTCTGTAGTAAGATGCTGGAGAACACAGCTGTCATTTGGGAAAGCTATGGCCTCATCAGCACAAACAACCAAACTTTCCCCAGTCAGAAGGCCAGAAAATTTTGGGAGTGTTGTTGCTTAGGCACATATAAGCATCAGCTGAGATCAATACAGGATAGAGAACACAAGCATAACTTAAGAAGATATGCATTTGTGTTTTCAAAGTGTCAGAGAATTCCAAATTGTTCTGCCACTGGAAAACTTCACCTTTTAAGCAACTGCTTTTCATGCAGTGATTCACTTCTAAAAGATTTTTGTAAATAAGGTTTTATTAAAAAATAGCACCTAATAAAATCCTGACATCCTTTTCTTCATTATCCCTTCAAGAAAACTCATTTCAACTGCAGCACACAGAACAACTCATTTGCAAATCCTCTGCTCTGTTCAAACAAGAGAATAAATTGTTTTGTGCCACATGTAAATGAGACTATAGAAACTAGACTCCTCCTATAAAAGACTCTTCCATACACATTAACACCTCTTCCCGCTCATCTCTTTCTTTTTAATAAATATAATTGTTCTAAGTGGTAGACAAAGATTCAGCCCTTTTGTTGCAGCTACTCTTCTCCAGGGTGATAAAACATCACTATTTCAGATGCACCTCTCATTAGGTTAAAGACATTTGTTTGGACTGACACTTTATAAACACATTCTTGAAACAGTTATTAAATCAGTTTAACTCCACTCTTATTTAATTTCCCTTCACAAAATTATAGCCAACACCATAGAAATGAATTGAGAATAAGCAGACCAGCTTAAATAAAAAGGTAATTGAGCTCTACCAACTGGTAAAATTCTCTCCCTGTCTGTAAAATTGTCACATATTTTTTCCATTTCAAAGTATATTTAAATAATATTTTTCATCCATTGATTAGCATATCTGATACCTCACTTGGGAAAGGTCAGAGTTGCAAGTTTTCTCTTTGGTTGAAAGCCCAGTAGGGTGCTATTTTTTGGTAATTATTTTAATTGGAGCTGCTGAGAACAGCTTCAAAATTTTGACTTGCATTTTACTTTCAGGATGTTTCTTGTTCTCCATCTTGCTATTTCTGACATACCACTTATTTTCATCTTAAGTTGTTTTTTCTCTTCAGCAGTAACAGTAAAAACCTGATTAATCTCTTCTTGTTTCTGGAATTAAACTACAAAAGGACTCAAAAGACACTTTTACATTTGATAGAAAAATGGCAAGACATGTCATGGGGGAAATAAAACATATCAGGAATACTGCTGCTCACATATTTATTTGGTGAAGCTGACAAATATTACATAGGTGTATAAAACATAGCCCACAAAACTCTGCATTGTATTATCTTTCAACTCTGCTCAAATGTGTTTTCTCTGTGCTTTTCCTGATATTTCTCCACTAAATATTTTATGATGAAGCAAATTCAAGAATATGTTATGCTATTAAGCCCCTAAAGTATATCAGAATGCTGAATTCTAGAAACAGATAATGCAATTTACTTTCACACCATGTCCTATATAGCCATATTAATATTTCCTTGATACTTCACTGAAGTAAGCTTTAAGTAATGTCATTTATCCCCAGATGGCTAAGTTATTGTTATGGCTGTGGAAGAATGTAATCATCACTTTAATTGCATGAAGATTACAGTGTAATTAAACAAAAGGATAACAGCAACTCCAGATCCCACAGACAACCCATGGAAGTTAAATACCTTAATGGGCTTTCAAGATCAGTGTAAAAATTAACCAGTCTCTCATGCTATTGTATAATTTTTTTCAACCTTCTAGGGAAAATGAATTAGAGACAGATTATGCATATTTTTTTATTTGCTTTTGCTTGACTAGATTGAATGCACCAGTCCATTTCTTATTTCAGCCTGAAAAGAAAGCTAAACCCCAGAAGGCATAAGTACAACACTGTTTCTTAAATGCATAACCTTACAAGGACTTCTTGTGTGTCTGTGCATGAGAGAAAAAAGAAAAGCTAGCCAGAATCCTCATACTCTTGGCTGTACTTCTGTGTTATCTTATGTAGATATTTAAGGGCCAGAAGATAAGTTTTTCACCATTATTTTTCCTGCTGCTTTGTTAATACTGAAAGTATTATCTGGAAAAATTGAGGACATGCCATGTATGTCATTGAGTAAATGCCAATACTTTTCCCAGCTTGCTGTAGTTTCCCTGCTACTCACGGCTGTTGTGAAAAGTATATGATCTGGTGGAATGTAACCCATTCTGATGAACAACCTACTCAATGTAGCAGAGGGTTTTTGGGGATTATGTATCATGAAACTCTTCCAGTAGAGGTTTTTCTTCTGATATGCTACAAGACATCCCTTGTCAGGTTGTTAGGTATCACT
Organism: Antrostomus carolinensis; assembly: GCF_000700745.2. Taxonomy (NCBI): domain Eukaryota; kingdom Metazoa; phylum Chordata; class Aves; order Caprimulgiformes; family Caprimulgidae; genus Antrostomus; species Antrostomus carolinensis. Next base: position 16,784 of record NW_010333868.1, read on the forward strand.
AGGAAGACTAAAGGAGCAAGAGAAGCACTGTTAAGTAAGGATACTGTGATGGAGTGCAAACAACTTGCAAATTTAATTTTAACTTTTAATGACTCTAAGTTGTGAATGCTCTCAAGTTTAGGAGAAACAAACCCAAAGGTTATTTAGAGTCTAATGACTTGTATCAGTTCCTGTCTGATCAGGCATATACTTCCCCAGAGAAAATTCTTGGACAGAGATATGAAATACAGTATCTACTTGGTGAGATATCACTATGTGATAGCTCCCAAGTGCCTCTCAACTCTGGCCAAACAAAGGCCAGTGCAGTTCCTAGACAGGCCAGAACCAGAGAAAAGAGGATGGCAGTAGGATTATCTCACTTGGGCTGAATATCTCAGCAGCTGTGTCATTGCATTAACCTTGGCACTGCTAAATCCTAGGATGAGGCTTGAATAGAGCTATTGGGGAGAAACAATTTTGCAGTCTGTTTCTGATATAAGTGTCTCTTTTGCTGGTTGGGTAAAATATCCTCTTGCCTGAACAGCTATTGTCATCAATAAAAAAGTTTGGATGGAACTGAGGAAAACAGTCTTTTAATGTTTGAAAACACTAAATAAAAAATGGTTCATCTTTGAATCAAACTGTTGTAATATCAATACAGACTTTTTTTTTCCTTTTGCTGCTGTATCTTTCTCCTCCTATATTGCCACAGAGTCAGAGAAAAATAACTTTTGTATACTTTTCTGCTTACCCCGTCTTTTCTTCTCTTCCTTCTAACTGGTAAAGCTAGTTTTTACCTGGATAAATCACATAAAATGTGAATCACATGAATCATGTTAATTTCATGAAAAATTAAAGAGTTTCAGGTTATGATGAAATCATTATTCTTCAAAGTTTCAAAATATTCAGTAAGGCAAAGAATAATAGAGTTTAGAAAAAGGTTGAATGCCATCAAACTCAGTTGTGAATAATTTTACAGAAGTTTGCAATAAAATTATAACAATGTTGAAGAAGAGGAAAAGATTATTTTTTAAATTTTAAAAAGTCTGCTTAAAATTTATTCACAGCAGAAAGAAACTTTGCTGAAAGTGTGGTTTCTACTGTAGCAGATCAGTGCTATTTGCAATATAACTTTGGGATTATTAGGTATTACATTACTTCCACATCCATTATATACTGCTATTATATTACTTCTATTAATCCTTCCTAAACTAATAAAGCTAATTCTGTGTATATAGTATTCACATCTATCCATGTAAAACAACATCCAAGAGCATGTCAGGGAAGACTGGAGAGGCCAGTATGCATCATTAGAGAAGTTTTAGAGAAGCCATCAAATTACATTTCACCTATATAGATAAAAAGTAAAACTGAAATAGCATGCCATGCAGAAGTTTTTTATGCCAGCAGGAAGTTTTTCAGAAGGGAATTTAGCTCTATGTTCTTCTACTGCCAACATTCTGCCATAGCTACATGCTCTCCAGTTCCTTATTTGCCTATCACATTTGTTCACGCTAGACGCAGATTTCAGAGGGGAGACAGAATGGGTTTGCCTCAAGCAGGACTAGTCACCAATGAGCATACAGCTCAAAACAAGACAGAAGCTGGTAGGTTTTCATGTGCAACTTAGGCTTCAGGGAGCAAGGTCATGTGTGTCTGTTCAGGAAGTGGTTCTTGTTCACACGTATTTCTCAGTTAAAGGTTGGGCATACATAAGCATATTACCCTGGTCTCTACTTCAACTCTGCACCCCTGCCCCCTCTGAGAGGACCGCTCTAATGCAGCCATTGTAAGTGAAAAGCAGACAGCTCTGCCCCTTCCTATGACTTCATCTTCATGACCAGAACTGGATACACCACCCATGAGACCTCACTGGACAATTTATTTCCCTGCTACGTGAACCACTGTGGGATAATACTTTGGATAAGGAATCCCTACCTGGGGTCAAAAATAAATAAAACCCAAATCAAACCAAACATTTTTGACCAAAATCAATTTGCTGGTCTAACTCTTACTGCACTAGAGAAAGGTTGTGTGGGCAGGAGAGGTGGAGGAGGGCTGGTGAGCTGAAAAGGAACACATAGCAAACAAGGAAACCAATACTCAACCAGAATTTTAACAGACACAAGAATATCCTGAAGTTGAAGCTACCAATTTTGGGCTCGTTCTTTCTTTGCCTGCTTTCTCTACTCATTACCTCGCTATCACTTTGGGCCATCCTCTTCAGTTCTGGAGTGAAACTGTGAAAACATCTGGCTTAGAGCAACACAAGCAGAAAAAAACAGGCAAAAATCTATGTGGGGAAAAACTAGAATATACTAGTCTAAGTGTTTAGAGTTTCAGAATGAAGTCACATTAGCTCTGGTATCATCAGTAATTCCCTTGTTTTTCCCTTCTTTTGCTGCATTAGTTTATATTAAAGCAAATTACATTACATGAAAGAGCCACATTCATCTCTACTTCAAAGTACACAAACAAAACTTCTGCAAACAGGTAGGGAAATGGACCAATTTCCTTTCAATAAAAGTAAATATTGCCTGGATAAAGTGTTCCTTTATTATGCTTAAGTTTTTACAGAATTTCAATACAAAATACCTTCATGAGAAATATGGATACTCATACACAACTTAGAAATACATGATGGGGATGGGAAGAGCTAAATGTCTTTCTCAGTGCCAGTTAATACAAGAAGATATACATTCAGATCCAGAAAGATGAAATTTGCACTCTAAGAAAGTACCTTAACAAAGGCCCCATAAAGGTGTCAGGAAAAGCTGTAGTGTCAAACTGGGTAATTATACTCTCTCTTCAAATTAATTATTTTAATCAGAGAAAAAGCTTTTCTGTATCTTCCTGTTAGGACAGGACCTGTGCTGTATCACAGTTCCACCAAGTGCAAGGTTTTAATAATCTGTTCAAAAAGAATAATGGAAAAAAATATTCAATATAAGTTTGAATGAGCTGATGACAAACTTCAGCGCTGGGAAGCATACTAGCCTCTACTTTGAACACAAAGGCTGCAGTAAAAGTAACAGCAGTATGGTTGTAACTTTTAAAATACTGTTTGGTGTGTGAATAAGGGCTCTAAAGTGAAGAGTGAAATTACTTCTCTTATAGTCATAAAAAGAAAAAAAACAGGAAAAATTTTTGTTTCTAGTTCAAATAATGCTTTTAAAAAGAGGGTTGCCCCTTAAAGAAAAAGAACCTCTGAAGGGGTGAGCCTGTGTTGGAGTTGTAAACACAGAGGTTTAAGAGCACAAGGGAATTAATCCTTCCCTCTGAAGACTTTGAACCTATAATAACCTATCTGTTCCATACAGTTAGTGTGGAAAAGGCCCATGACTGAGCAGCTGGTGGCATGTAGCTGTGCAGTTCACTTGCTCACTTGCCATAAGCACAAAAAGTCAACAGTAGGAAGCTGATTTGCCTGCAATCACTACAAGCCCCTTTAGTAAATATAGTTCTGCCAAGTTTCATGGCTCTATTTGTTAATACATTTTTAACAGGTTGAAGCGTAGAGTCACCAGTGGGATGCACGTGCTGTGTTCCTTTCTGTGGTTCTCTGGACGCTTCACTGTACACTAGCATTAGCCCTGCTAGGGAGATGCCTTTAATGAGTAAATTCTATCCCAATGCCTTGAAGCATAAGAGAATATGTGCTAACACAAATGTGAAACTGTTGGTGTTTCTATGCCTCAGCATAATACATATAAAACCACACATGCTTCATGTCTTTCAGACATTTGCAAATGACTGTAAGGGTCACCCTTCATAAATTCAGTAAGCCATGCAACGTGATCTGAAAAAAACCCTCTGATTGAATGACTCACATTGCAAGTGTTTTGCATAGGTCTTCCAACAATCACCTGATGAGCTTAAATATGACGATTGGAGGAAGAGTCAGAAGAAGTAAACAGAAAATGCCTTTAGATTAAGCTAGAACAAAAATTAATTTAAAAAGGGATGAGATCTTAAGTCAAAATATTTTTCTACTTTGTGGAAGATGTATCATGCAACATACACTTCACTCTGATGATAAATGTTGGTCATTTAATCACATGGTAAGTTACAATAGTAGCAGGGTATCTGTGGTATATACCATGTAATTACAGGGTACACAAACAGTGATCCCTGCCTCCTAAACCAAAGTGCAGGTTACAACATAATTATGTTTAGACTTACTAAAAGTAATCATCACATGCGGCTGGATGGTATTTGCCAAGAAAAAGCCATTTAGGTTCTGCCCAAAGAAAACATATTCCTTCCTTTCAACATTACGAGCTGGTAAAGCATAACTGTATCCCCATGACTCACCACCCATCCAAAAGATAAAAGTTACAGCAGGGAACCTAGAAGACTACTCTTAATGTATGAAACCTTAGACAGACAGAAACCTTAGCTGTAATGAGGATAAAGCTGTTAACACATGCTGTGGTGGAAAATGTCTGTGTGCTGCATAAAACACAATAGGCAGCTCTTCCCAACAGATTACAGCTATAAGAGTGCTGACAGTTTTTCCATGAGAATTTTACCCACTTCCTTTTGAATGAATAACAAAACAGAGAGTATGGATTAAACCATCAAGATGCAAGAAGAAAATCTTGCCTCCCATGAAATCTCAGAAGGCAAAATATGGTCATGTTCACATTCTGTTATTTTTTTTTTTTTTAAGAAATGAAGTTCCTGAAGATTAAATTCAGGAAGCATGCACAGGCAGATGCAGGAACAAAACTGCTTTCAGCTACCACCTGCACTCATAGTTGTTTTCATTGTTGGAGGTCATGAATGACAGCAGAGGAAAAATGGAGAACCTATGAATTTTTTTACTTCATTCAGCTTCTACAAAAAAATGCAGGTTCTATTTATTTCCCTTGGAAGTGTAAAAACATACAGCTTGGCATCCTTCTGGCTGCTGTCATGGCTGCCATGGCTTCATTAGGGAACTCATTATTACTTTTACTCTTGCCCAAATATTATATCCCACAAGCTGCTACTTTCACAAGTTGCCATCAGTACAGCAACTCATTCATGGCTATGGTGAAATTAATTGCCTTTCCTGCTTGCCACACCAAGTCAGTAACAAGACAATCAGAAAATAAGCCAGCGTTTCTGTCAGTTGGAGATTGAGCAAGAGGGCTGTGGACTGTATTTAATAGATCGTGGGCCAGGCAAGTGGGCAGACATGAATATCACCTCCAAGTGTCTCAAAACAGGGCAGTGCTGTGCAAATTGCAGCGCACTCAGCGATAATGAGTGAAAAAAAGCAACAGCTCAGAGGTGCGATTCCCTGGAACTTACTCCTTCAAACTGACATTAGCAAAGCTTACAAGGAGCAAAGAACAAAAAATAAACAGCAGGACAAGGTCACATAGATACTACAACAGAGTAGCAGTTCCTCATGTTTCTTGAGCTAACTGTTTCTTGACTTCACAATATCAGTTTCTGAAAATAATTTTTCCCACACAACTCATAGTACTGGGCATCGTCATTGCTCTCTCATAAGGAGGTTTAAAAGGTTTATTTGTAATATTGTTATTTATTTGTCCTGTGCACAGCAATATTGGAATTTGTGTTATATACCCTCTGTTACAGCCATAGCTATCCTCATGATAGTGAGAATTGACTTATTGCAGAAAACAGTGAATATTAAAAAAGCACAACATTTGTGAAATCATATACAGAAATTGAAGCCATACATACCAATCCGTCAGATTTCAGTGATCAAATAAAATAGCAAATCAAGTGACAGAAAAAGTTAATTGAGTACATTCTAAAATATTCCTTCTTTGAGGAACATTATTATTTGTTCAGAGTACATGATCTCATTTCATAAGGTGCATATACTGTTATTTCTTGATAGAGAAAAATAAATTTCTTTTTCCACCACAGGATTTTTGTAATGATGATCTTTGTAATGAAATTGAGAACAAGACAGCAGGAAAAGATTTCAAATGTCCACCCTGAGTATACAGTTTGGGGGACTTACACAACAAAGACTATTTTCAAAGCTGAACATCAGCACTATTTATCCTTTTAAAATCTGCTCACACAACTGGGTTTGCATCCTCTTTGGTTTGGGGACTCAGTTGCAATGATCAGTCCTCACCATTACACACCATCATGCTCTCCAGCAACATCCGAACTACCTGATTTTAAAAGCCACAGATTGCTCCCCTTCAAGGTTAATACAGAGCATTCAGCAATTCTCTCTTGGATGTTTTTGGTCTGATGGGACTGTAATGACTTCATTAGCATGAGAAACTAATATATAAGAATCAAATACAAATGTAGATAGAACCACCTAGAAATGTTCTTATTTTGTGCTTGAATGTGATGAGAATGGAACAGGAAGGAAAGAAGGGTGGTTTGGGCATACATAACTAATTTCTTCAGGGAAAACTAAACCCACAATTTTGGCCTTTGGCTATAACTTTGAGCAGGAGTTTAATGTTTAAGTGATTTGTAAAGTTAGTGTTCAGTTGCATTCAACACTGCTTGCTGGGATAGCTTATAACACCCATACCAATTTCATTTCATCTGCTCTCTGCCTCTGTGTGCAGCAGTTGCAGGGTGTTTTCAGTTGCTTCTTATTTGGAATTTTAATTGCTTTCAGACTGTGGACACTTTGTGGTAATTTCTGAGAGAAGGCAGTTTGGCTTTTATCATAGGGTTGTTAAACAACACATGCACTGAAGACAATAATAAGACTGGGAAAAGTAGACATGGCTGCAAGGTACAGTCCAGCTCTCTGTATAGACAAGCAAATTAAGGAGCACACTGAAGCCATGAGTAGCTTGTATCAATCAATGTAAACGACACAGAGGCACAAAAGTTTTCTGCTTCTTAACAGAAAAGTCAGAGCTGTGAGAGTGGTGAGAAGTACGGATATTACCAGGAGATATGCTGAAGTAAAAATTCTGCAGAGAAATTTTCTGATCCCAGGCCTCCAGATAGCGTGCTTACATCCTAGGGAAAAAACACGGCAGAAGCCCTGGTATATCAGACAAAATTTCAGTGCAAAGGCTTGAGAGTAGCTTAAAGAGGATTCAGGGGATGATGACTCTCACAGGAAAGCAGTCATTAGGCAGAAGAGGGATGTTAACCAAGTACTCAGGGCCTCTTCCACATCTGGCTGTTCTTCAAAAGTCAACGGACTCAGTGGGCCACCACTGGACCAGGAGATTTTCCCCTCAAAGCCAGTCACACTGAGACTCAACTCTCTTTCTTCATTATGGGCCAAAGAATTTGCACCTCCGCACCTGTCATGCTATAAGGGCTTTTATAAGAACTGCAGTGCATAACACTATGCAGCTCTTTCCTCAGAAGAATCCCTATCCTGGGAATCCACTCATCTGGACAATGTTATTTTACATCTTCCCTGCATACTCTCTCTTGCTTATCAGGCCAATACTTGATGGTTACAGTTTTTTAAAAATTCACTGTGGACATACAAATACATGAAAACAATCTGTCATGGTTTATCCCATCTGGCAGTCAAATACCACACAGCTGCTCACTCACTCTCCCCTGCCCTGGGGAACAGGGGAGAGAATGGGAGGGGTAAAGGTAAGGAGACTTATAGGTTGATATAAGAGCAATTTAATAACTGAAATAAAATAAAATAAAAATAATAATGATAATAGTAATAATAGAATATACAAATGAGTGATAGGCACTGCAATTGCTCACCACCTGCTGACCAATGCCCAGCCCATGATCCTCGAGAAGAGGAAATCCTGAAACCACAATACCAGAAGAGAGAGAGAACTTTTCAGCCAGCACTCATTTATATACTGAACGGGAGGTTATACAATATAGAATATCTTATCAGCATATCCAAATGCCAATTTGGATCCATTGCTCTGGCTATACTTCCCCCAGCTTCTTCTGCATCTGAAGACTAGCAAAACATGAGAAGTTGGAAAGTCTTTGATTTTTAGCAACAACTAAAAACATCAGTATATTATCAACATCATTCTCATACCAAATGCCATACTGAATTCAAAACACAGCACTATTCTAGCTACTAAGAAGAAAATTAGCTCTATCCCAGCCAAAACCAGGACAATATGATCTGTCATTATCTCAGCCTCTTAAGCACCATGTTGGGTGACAAAAAGGACTATCCTGGTTTAACCTGGCTGGCAGCCAAACACCACACAGCTGCTCACTCACTCTCCCCCGCCCTGTGGAACAGGGAAGAGAATTGGAGAGGTCAATGATTAATCTAGAAATGTAAAGAAGCAATAGCTAGTACAAAGGGTAGTGCAATCCTGTGTTTGGCTATTGCCTTCCCACCCTGGTACTATCGGTTCCCTTTTAATCATGCAAACATTATAAAGACAGTTCAGAAAAACAGGATCCTGATACAGGGTCATACCCAGCTTCATCTGTACTCTGGTGACATAGGTCAATCACTACAGCAGCAAGTAATGAAGTTGTAGTGATTCCTGACATTGTCAGAGCACAACTTTCTGAGCTCGGTGACTGCTGATGAGGAAGGTAACACCAGAAATGATCAAGAGCAGCACAGTGACTTAGGTGACCTTAACAGACCTAGCATCATGTGCATCCTGACTTCCTACATCAATCAAAGTGACAGAAGGAAAACTTTGAGTGTGATTTGCACTGGAATAAAATGTGATAAAATAATATTTTTCTTGGCAGAGAAGATAACGGTTGGGACATGTCCAATCAACAGGACCAACATACTGTCCTGTGTGCAATCAAGTCATACTCACTATGATCAGCTCTGTGTCTATTACTCAGTGATAACACTGGACTACAAGGATGAGGGATATAATCTCCTGAATGACACGGGTGCTTGTTGCGTCTTTTGTGCTAAACTATGTCTCAGGGAAAGGCAGTTTCCAAATGATCACATCAACTCTCTTCTCCGGTTACCTGAAACACTGCATAAGAGGCAAGTTCAACACGGATATTCAAGAACATTCATATTTCTGTCTGTAAATTCTCTCTTCACTGCCCATCTTCCTCTATTTGCAGATGAACTTTAACTACAGCTTGTTACTTTTTGCACAAACTTCAGCATTATGCAGAATGGGTGACACCTTAAAAAAAATCACTGCTGAGGATTTCTACCAACGTGAACTGGTGACTTACCTGGACTCCATCTGTGTGTGCTCAAGAAAATAATGTAAGATGTCAACTAAGACCAGTGAAGCTCTCAACACAAGCAAGCTTGGTGCAGTATAACACAGTATGAGTCCAGCTACGTACAGATCCATGTTGTTGATGCTGTTCTTTCTTCTGCAGCTGCCCAAGGCAAAGGCTGAAACAGTACTGCCCAAACCCAAACAGCACTATGGCTGGTTGCTTTCTCAGAAGCTCTTTGCTGACTTGATGGTTGGTATCACAAGTGATAGCTTTCCCTTTCCTACCTTCTTGGAGAAACTGCCTTGAAATCCCCATCACAGAACAGGACTGCATTCCTTTTGTGTACAGTGTGGATGGCTGGCACCAGACCCTTGGCTTACACTAAAATAAAAGCCCACTAGGTGTTTATAGTTTTGACAGGGATTGTCACCAGTCTTACCCTAATGATCTTTATGCACAGTCTTTTTGCCTCCAAGATTAGATTCACAGTTTCCCATTGAAATTAAGCTTCTCAGTTCTTTAACTCATTTAATGAACACACCAAGGTGATGGAAATCCACATCCTCATCCAAAATACTGTCCCAACAACTTTACTTGCTTTCATATCCCTCCTGTGAAGGAACTGAAAACTAAGCCAGGAAAAATACCTAAAGAAAAGCTTAATAACTCCACTGCATTCCAGCACAAGCACTTCTGCTATCACAAGGACAGTGCCCTAAAGGTAGAAGGCAACAGCAAGTGAAACGGTTTCTTTTATTGGCTGTGCAGGCTTATGCCAATTTGTGCCCTTGGCTAGCAGCCGTCACAGCTGTTCACCCACTTCCCTCCCACCTCCAGGGAATAATGATAACAGTAATAAGATATGCAAACGAGTGATAACCCAGTGCAACTGCTCACCACCCACTGATAAGGCCGGCCCATTCCCAGATAATGATCCTGGAGGAGCAACAATCCTGAGCCGAAATCGTGATCCCAGAAGAGCAAGAGCCCAAGCGAAAACCCGTGCAAATCCCCCCACTTTTCTGGTCAGCCCTGGATAATATACTAAACATGACATGATATGATATGGAATATTTCATTGGCACATCCAAATGCCAGTTTGGGGTTTGCTATTCACTACGTAAGTAAGTGTAAACCTGCTTGTTAGACCTTCTCTTCAGTTCTAGGATGCAGATGACCGAATGGAACCCAACTTCCTGAACTGAAATCACATGTCTGCAGGTCTGGGACAGCTAAAAACTCTTTCTCAACAGTGACTGAATGATGTTTCTGACATGCCCTAGAGATAGATCTTCTCACTTGCAAATGCGCAGATTCAGTGATGAGGTACAAGAAATCAATTACTTGGTAAGAAAATTCTGGGCCTGAACGTTTAGTACTAGATCAGCCACAAATAAGCCAGGGGAAAAAAAAAAGGGGGAATATTATTATTATAACAAGGATACTTAAAAACACTCAACCAGAAAACTTACAAAGCATCATAAATCTGTTTTTCAATAGATATGTTTCTCTGTGTAGAAGAGACATCGGTTCTCAAGAAAACACAGCCCCACATTTTAATCCAGCTTTTGAAAACTCATTAAACCCCACCATGTTGAAAACAGTGGCTTATAAATTTGATAAGTGAATGTGAAGCCATTTCTCAATAGAAAAAGTGCAGGCATGCCTCTTTAATCCTAGTCACTTACATAAACTATAAAAACAGTAGAAGGACTAAGTTCCATTAAAACTATCTATTGAAATAAGACTGATGAATACACCAGATGGAATCACAAAAAAGAGGGAACTCAACTATTCAATTTATATTAAGTATCAAAACTAAATTTTAATGTAGTTTTTAATATACTCATGAAAATCGCATTTCATAAAATAAATACACGTTATTTACAGTGAAGCCTATAACCAATCCATGCATTTTATGACTAAATGTGATGCTTCTGCTATTCAGCAAAGGCTGGTAACACAATCAAACAAAAAGCCCTAAAGGGAAAATATTCTACCAGTTGCAGAGATGGCTTTTCACATTTAGCAAATATAAAAGTATTTAAGGGCTTGAGACTGCCACCAACGCTTACTGAGTTCGGTCAATATTTAGGCTGCTCGCAGTGCACAAAGAAGTTAATGGTTTTGACAGCAAGTCTAGTTTTCCACCTATATATTTCTTCTAACAAAGGATAATGCCTATCTCTACAGCTCCTGCCAATATTACCATGGTATTTAGGAAAATTCTATGGCTACCATTCAGCCACACATGGAACACAGTATTGGAAACTAGATTTAAGTTTTACACACTTAAGTTACTACCCTAAAGGCCTGCATGGATATCTGGGAGCACTGATTCAGGGTGGCCCTTCAGCTCCAATGAAACATTCACATGCAATCCTCTTGGCAGCAAAATACCTCCTGCAGCACAAGTGGCTGAATGCCATGGACAGTGTTTCCCATTTCATTGAACAGCCTCATAGAAAAGAAGTATTCAGCCATACCTAGGGACTTTTCTGCCTCAGGCTGCATCCAGGACTTCCAACCACAAGGAAAAAAAACCCAGTATTTACACCTCTGGCAGATGGAAATCATACATTCAACTAAACATGGGAGAGGAAATCCTTGCACACTTGGCACTGGCTGCTCTCACAGCACCTTTCCAGATTGCAGAAGGAGAAGTGGCCTGCTCTGCAGAGCAAATCCTATTGCAGAGGTTATGAGATATCTATTTGAGAAGGCTAAATTAGGTGCTCTGAATTGCTTCTTTCATTCCACTGACTACATAAGCAAATACATGTCTTAATTCAAAGAGTGCTCCAACTCTCCTGCTATGTCTTCTGTTCCATCTTTCCTTCCACCTTCAGAGAGAGAAGGAGAGTTTTTATTGCATGAAGGTTACTGCTTCTTTAAAAATCACAATGCCAAAAAGAACCTTTTGTCTGCTGTATTTAATTAAAGATCTATAAAGTTCAGATCATATATCTACATTTTAGGTAGAAAAGACATCTTATAAAAACTTTTTTTCAGTCATGTTTATACTACTGCTAGCTAAACAACTTGACAATGCCATTAATATATTCTTTCTAAGTATTTTTTGAAATGAGCAAGCAGAGACCATATTTAAAGGAATCAATACAGAAAAGCCAATAAAGGTGGTGGGTCTTTATTTATTAATTTATTAATTTTATTTTAAGTGCAGAGGACAAAATTGAACTACCATATAAGGCACATCAGCCAGACTCAGCAAACAACTTTAGACCTGGTGGATATGGCCTTTAGAGAAGCATGTATCTTGACAGAGCGCACACAACTCACACTCTGATATGTCTTGTTCCCAAGACAGTATGGCTTCCTGGTTATCCCAGCATAGTTTTGCAAGGCCTCTAAAAAAACCCAAAACAAAACCAAAACCAAAACCTGGAATCTCACTGGCACTTACTACTGGGAAATTACATCTTTTGGTCTAAACTAGCCCATTATTATAGCAATGCTTCATTTCCATGAGAATGCAGAGGAAAAATGAGCCTTTTTCCATAATTCTATCTAAACCCATATGCAAAACCAACTTGTTCATACTGCGTTCATAAAGCAGGACTTGGAAAATCTGCATATGCATGCACAACATTTCTTATTCATAGCAGACAGTATCCACTTTTAGCAAAACTGACTGCACAGAAAGAACAGAGGGCAAAAGTAATATCTGCCTTACCTAATTCATGCAGTTCTTGGGTGCAAAACTTTACTAGATCTACACCCTATGCATAATCTTATGCATAGTCAGCCAAATATTTTCTGTATGAGGTGACAGAAAAGAAAGAACTCGGCTGATCTTTTGATACCTTAATAAAAGTTGGCAGGATTTACCAAAGTACTGACTGCTTTTCCTTCCTTTGAGCACTGATGAAGAAAGGAATTTAAGATACCAGTGTTGCAGATTTAGCCCCTTGCAGTATACTGCTCACTACTCAATCACATATATTGAATATTTCATCTTGACTTTTCACTGCTACTGATCCGTTTGTGCTCAGAGATTAATTTTCCCTTTACTGTCAGTTCTCAACAAATCACAACTGAAAGTCTTTTGCTTTGCCATCCTTCTTAATCTGAGCAGATCTTTCCTGAGGCACTTGAATTAGCCTTCTAAATACTTAAAACTCTGTAATCAAGTTCTCTCTTCTTTCTCAAGGCTGCATAGTTTCAATACTTTGAGTCTTTCCCCATGAAAAAGGTTTTCTGATGTCCAGGTTAGAATTGTACCCTTTTCCACAACTAACTTTCTGCAAGAATTTTAATACCTTTTCTAAAGTTCTGAAGGGCTTAATTTTAACTACATATTTCTAACAGAGGGATTTTCTGAAAAAAAAAAAAAAAAAAAGAAAAAAGAAAAAAAGAAAAAAGAGTAGGGCAAGGGATTCTGTACCTAACACAGAAACTCTCTTGATTTTAATTAATTATCTGTGTTACGCAGCCTGCATACTTCATAATTTTTTTACCAGTATCATAACACTGTGGGTTACGTAAGTGGGTTTTTTAATGTAATTGTTTTCTACAACATTTAATGTTTATTTCTCCTCTTGTATCAGGCATGCTAGAACAGCAGAGGGCTACTAGCTCACACAAGCTGCTGCCCCAAACACATGTCCAATTGCTGTGCATTTTCTTGTCCTGCTAAGTCTCCTGCTGATAACATCTTCCATCTCATGTATTTTGACACTGCACTTCGACAAAGGACTGCTCATTTTATTTATTGGCACATTCACAGTCTTTGCTACCAGGGATCTGAAAACCTTACAGGCTTGAGATAAATAATTTACCTTCAGCAGGTGTAACTCACTCTTACCCCATTTCTTGGAGTGAAGGTCTGCTGGTAATATATTCCTTCAGCTTACCAGGTATGACCTGCTCTTGGGTTCATCAACAGTCACTTAATGGGAGTGAATTCCTATACCAGGAGCAAAGTGAAAATGTGCTGTAGTGCTACAATGCTCTGCTATGAAGATTTACTTCAGGCAGTGACTGTGACTTCTGAAACAGCAGATAAATAGGAAGAAAAGTTTTGTCCTGGTTGGTAAAATATTTGTTATCAAATTGCATAAGAAATCCCTCTGCCACGTTATCATTTGACTTTCCAAGGAAGGGAGTTAATGGAACATTAAGAATTTGTACTCTCACATTCAGACACCACATTATGTTTAACCTGTTATAAAGAGCCTCATAGAAAGTTCTTCTGGGACCACAGACTGCTTTTTGCTAAGTCAAGTTTTTCTTTCATTACACGGCTAAGGAGAATCCAATTTTAAGTAACCTATTCCTGGAGCTTTAGTTTGTTTGGAAATGATCTTTGCTCAGTGTGACATAAAATATCCTCATCTGAGCCCAAATGTTAATCAGTTGAGTGTCTGATAGCTCTGTACTCCTCCTTTTTTTTTTTTCTTTACATTAGAGCTGCATAACAAAGCATCTACTATATATAATAATGAAAGTGATATCTCTTCCCCAGTAGCAGGACCTCAGATGAGGAATACCTTTCCAAATGCAATCAAACTGGACTGTGTTGATATATACATATACTACAAAGCTAAACTTGTTTGATAAATCACCATCATTTGAAAAAAAAATTAAAACTCACCAACAAAAACCTTTTACAAGCGTAAAGCTTTTTATTTTTCATTCTTGGAGAAAAAAAAAAAAGACCATTCTTCTGAACTTTTAGGGCTTTTTAATTTAAATTTTTAGTCTTTCTAATTCTGGTGTCATAAGAGCAAGTGCTATCTACACAAAATCAGTGGACTGATATCCACTAAAGTATATAGCTAGTGTATTGGGTTTGCGTGGCAAGGTT
>NW_010333869.1:0-1548 GCF_000700745.2 Antrostomus carolinensis
CCAAAAAACAGGTCCTCAGACCAAAAATGCAATTTCTGAGCCCAAAAATGCAGCTCCTTCATCTCAAAAATCACTTTCTGACCTCAAAAATCAGTTCCTGAGCCCAAAAAGCAGCTGCTTTGACCAAAAAAGCAGCTTCTGACCCTAAAAAAACAGCTCTTCAGCCCAAAGAATCACTTTCTGAACCCAAGAACCAGCTCCTTCACCTCAAAAAGCAGCTGCTGAGCCCAAAAATGTAGGTCCTTCACCTGAAAAATCACCTTCTAAGCCCAAAAATCACCTTGTGACCTCAAAAATCAGTTCCTGAGCCCAAAAAGCAGCTTCTGAGCCCCAAAAATGCAGCTCCTTCATCTCAAAAATCACCTTCTGACCCTAAAAAACCAGCTCTTCAGCCCAAAGAATCAGCTTCTGACCTGAAAAATCAGCTTCTGAGCTCAAAAAGCAGCTCCTTCACCTCAAAAAGTACCTTCTGAGCCCAAAAATGCAGCTTCTGAGACCAAAAGGCAGCTCCTTCACCTCAAAAATCACCTCCTGAGCCCAAAAATCACCGTCTGACCTCAAAAATCAGTTCCTGAGCCCAAAAAGCAGCTCCTTCATCTCAAAAATCACCTTCTGACCTCAAGAACCAGCTCCTTCATCCCAAAAAGCAGCTTCTGAGCCCCAAAAAGTCAGCTCCTTCATCTCAAAAATCACCTTCTGAGCCCCAAAATCCCTGTCTGACCCCAAAAATCAGTTCCTGAGCCCCAAAAAAACAGCTCCTCAACCCAAGGAATCAGCTTCTGACCTCAGGAACCAGCTCCTTCATCTCAAAAATCACTTTCTGACCTCAAAAATCAGTTCCTGAGCCCCAAAAAAACAGCTCCTCAACCCAAGGAATCAGCTTCTGACCTCAGGAACCAGCTCCTTCATCTCAAAAATCAGCTCCTGAGCCCCAAAAAGCAGCTTCTGAGCCCAAAACGCAGTTTCTGAGCCCAAAAATGCAGCTCCTTCACCTCAAAAAGCAGCTTGAGCTCAAAAAGCAGCTTCTGAGCCCAAAAAAGCAGCTCCTTCATCTCAAAAATCACTTTCTGACCCTAAAAAAACAGCTCCTCAGCCCAAAAAATCACCTACTGACCTCAAGAACCAGCTCCATCATCTCAAAAAGTAGCTTCTGAGCCCCAAAAATCAGCTCCTTGATCTCAAAAATCAGCTTCTGAGCCCCCAAAAAAGCAGCTTCTGAGCCCAAAAAAGCAGCTCCTTCATCTCAAGAATCACCTTCTGACCCTAAAAACCAGCTCCTCAGCCCAAAGAATCACCTTCTGACCTCAAAAATCAGCTCCTTGATCTCAAAAATCACCTTCTGACCTCAAAAAGCAGCTTCTGAGCCCCCAAAATCAGCCCCTCGACCCCAGGACCCAGCTCCGTCCCACCAGGAGGCTCCAGCCGCGGGGGTTCTGGGTTCACAGGCCCTTCATCTCCCCCAGCCTCATCCTCATCCTCACCCCTGAGGGGGAGCGGAGCTGGGGGACCCACAACTGCCCCAGCCCCACTCAGGGACCCACAACTGCC